>NC_069723.1:12325134-12625134 GCF_027358585.1 Pangasianodon hypophthalmus | reverse complement strand
TCATCGCGTCTTGGAAAGAGCTCTGGTTAGTTAGCGGAATTCAAGCACAACGCACCTGGTTTGTATAATGTTCCTGAAATTAGAGCTTAAGTGTTGTGTGGGTGTTTTGCTAAAACGGAGCTTTTATATCATATTTATTAGTGTCATAATTGAATACAGTGTTAGAAGTGACTAGCTGGTGGCTGGAGTTAGCTAGCTAGGTTAGCTAACTAGCGAGCTAAGCAGTGATGAAATGTCTGTGAGGCAGCCAGCTGGCTAATAAACACATCTGCTCTTTTACACGACTGAATGCTGTGACAGTGAAAGTCTTGACAGTGGAGTTGTTTAATTAACTGGACCAAATGTTTTGCAAGTGTATCCGACTGGCTGGCTCAGTGGCAGGGCGAAATGTCTTGATATATTTATTAAAAGAGTGCTTTCGTTGGTTAGCTTGTTATTTGTTTACATTGGGAAGACACTCCTAAAAAAAACCCCACAGTACTATAAGCAATATGATCTGAATGTTACACCAGAAAATGACCGGGCCACAATCCTAAATAATGTTTGTTTTGCAGCATTTTTGGGGGAAACTCACCTGAGGTTAATAAATAAGTGTAACAGATACATTATTATTATAATTATTATTATTATTACCATCATTGTCCTGATCAATTTGTCACATATGCTGTCTGGTTCAGTTGTTTTGGCTGAAAGGTTCAAAGCTCAAAATGAGCCCGAGCACCTTGATCAGACCCTAGTGAACCCTTGTCTAGCTTTATGATCATAAACCATCACTGTTTCATCTCCTCTAACACTGTCTTTTCTCAGGATACACAGCGGTCAATGATGGCGTCCGACTCCCCGCGCAGGCCGAGCCGCTGTGCTGGAGGGGTTGTTGTTCGAGCCCAGGCTGCTACGTAAGCACAAGTCTCTTTAATTGTACTCGTTTGTGTCATGTTCATGTGTGTCTGAGTTGAGTATGACTTACTTTGCAAGTTCAAAGTATAAAGTTCCTTCACCCTTCTGGTACTCTTCCTTTACAACAGTAGAAACCAATTTGTGTAATCTAATAGTCAATATGTGTTAGAATAATAGTCAATATGTGCTAGAATGTTCATGTAAGGATAGCACAATTACCATCAGTACTGACATCTCTCGAACTACTTTATACTTCTCTCTATCTGTTTGTGAAGTCATATAGTCATGTTGAATAGAGAGTTTGAGCTTGACAGATGGATCAGGTCAGCAGCAGCAGTGTTACGATGGCCGTACCGGTCTGTAGTGGTGAAGCAGGAGCTCAATTTGTGGATAAAGCTCTCTGTTCGCCAGTCAGTCTATGGTCCTGTCCTCCCCTATTGTCACAAGCTGTGGGTTGTGACTTACAGAATAAGGTCATGAGTACAGGAAATGAGGTTCCTCCTCAGGACTGCTGGCCTAACTCTCTGTGATAGGGTGAGGACCTTGGGAATTGAAGTGGCTCGGGGAGATTATAAGGATGCTCGCTGATCGGCTCCTGTTTTAGCTCCATCAGACACGTCACACTGAATGGAGACCCCGGGGGCATCCAGGACCCACTGGAGAGATTTATATATCACAGTTGACATGGGAACGTCTTTCCCCTGGGAAGAGCTGTCGCCTGGCATACAGAAGTCTGGACTGACTTTCTCAGCCTGCTGCAACCATGACAAAAGACAATGAATTAATATACTGTATAAAAATGATGAATATATACATAATTTATATATAACACACTCTCATAGGCTTTCATTTTCTACATTCTAGCTACATTAGTTGGCTCATACATGCCCTTTTTAGTATTACAATTCTTGTCTGTGATCCAATCTTAAACACCCTACTGCTACTGCTTGGCCGACACCAATACACAGCCAACAAATATAGATCAAGCTAACATGGTTCCAGTGGTCAGAAACCCACACTGATGAAGGTTAGAGGATAATTAACAGCAGTTGTGCATGGAAAAAGATGAGCGATAGACTCTAAAGTTGTTTTGTGTTGTCATTTAACTGTCTGTGAAAATGGATTTATCATAATGTCATTTACCTGTTTTCCAGGGAGCAGTCTTACATGGAAAGTGTAGTGACTTTTTTGCAAGATGTGGTCCCTCAGGTTAGTCCTTTTTTCCCCTCATGTTCCTATTTATAGGTTATAATCATGTTATGTCATCTTAAACAAGTGATTTGTTCATTTTACTGGTTAACAGTTATCAGCATTTTAATACCAATTGTAAAATAAAAAAGAAATAATAAAAATAAATCAATAAAATAAACTGTAAAGCTGAATAGGAAATATGTGTATTGTTATACATCTGAATGAATTAAAGAATGCAGGAAGAAAAAACCCTTCCTGTGTCAAATGTTGTGACTCAAGTTTTGGTTGTATAGACAATGTCTTTGATGAATTGAATTCAGTCTTTGAAAAAAATACATTGGTTTTATGGATTATGGTCAAGGATCATGTCTAGTTAGATGATTATACAGTATTTGCAGTAACGCTTAACTGTAACTTTGCCTTGGAAGTCTGAGATTAATATCTCCTAAGTACTGTTCTCTCTCCACTAAACTGTGACATGATTCTAATTAAAAATGGATGTGTGACTTTAATTAGATTCCTTACAGTGAAATATTGCATGGTTTCTAAAGGTAGGGCTTTGTGAATTTCTGAAGTGCCCTGTTTTCCTTCATGAATCAGTTTTGAAAATGGACAGTGTTCAGTAGGGCTGGCCTGAATAATTTGAATACTTTCATTATTACATTATTAAGCTTTGTCATTATCTTCCTACTCACTATATAAGTGCGCCATGTAGGCAGTGAAATAATGAGTTGTCCTCCCTATGTAACACACTGTTGTATTGAATTTTGCGAGCCATTTGGGATTCAGCCAAATGCAGATAACATCCGGAAAAGACCGTCATATGATCTAAATCATTAGCTACCTTATAGCTTTATAACTACTGTTCAAAGACATTGTCAGCTGTCAAGATGTATTCTTAAGGCATAGTCATAATCTAATATATAAAATATATGTTGTATAAAAGGGGGAGTCAAATGAAAAACCTCTGACTATTTTTTTTTTTTATTTTGCATTGTTTAGTGCAAATAGGTGTCTCAAAAGTGTATCTTTACTTTCACAACTACAGATATAATGTCCTGTTTCATTCATTCATGTTGCACTTTTAAGGTTTTCATTTGAGCCTAATATTTTTACACCAGATGAAACTTGATGTTGCTCTAAAAAGGCCATTTACAGGCGGAATGGAAAACACAAAGGTATAATTTTGGGAGAGTGAAGTTGGATGAGTATTTAGGTATTCATTCAGGAAAACACAGTCTATTCAAAGCCTGTAAAATGCTATTCAGGCCAGCCCTAATGCTCGGGATGAAACTATATATCTGTTCAAGAAGTCTTTTTCTTTTGAGAGTTGTAGGTAATTCTGTTTTTCAATTTTAAAGGCCTACACTGGGACACCTCCTACAGATGAAAAAGAAAAGATCATTTGGGTTCGGTTTGAAAAAGCAGACGTCAATGGTAAGTTTCTGTTTTCATTTAACTTCTTGTATCTCGTACAGAAGAGATGCCCCACCCGCTGCCTTGGTGCCATCAGGCATGTTTCCCTATCTTCTTTTTTGCATCTCATTTCTTTCTTTTTTAACCTCATTATGTTAAGGTCCTGTGCCAGGGACTTGAACACTAGAAGTTCATATCCAAGAACTGCCAGACTCAGGAACTTGACTAAGGCTTTTCCACCTCATCACTTCCAGGAGTGCTGTAGAAAAATGGAAATATGTTGCTCATTTGGCCATTGAAAATGAAGTAAACTTTCTTTTAACTAAACTTTCTGTTTTAAGTAATTTGTTGTATTTTTAGTCCACTGACACATTTGCACAATATCTTTTTTTCCAAGCTTAATTTTACTGAATTTTAGATGTAATTGTTTATGAAAAACATTAACAGTAATTTTCTTTGTATGTAAACAATACCTAACTGAGCTTAATTACTTTCTGTAAAACTAAAAACCAGAAAAACTAAAACATCAGTATCACTTTCCTACTTAAGACTGAGTTGACAAGGATTTATTGTTATCCATCAATAAGTGCATTCATATGTAGTAGGCGTGTTTGAAGAAGGACATCGTTATTGGATGAAATTGATGTATTTTGAGTATTTTGAGCGCAACCAGCGGAGTTGGCAGAAGGACTTCCTGTCCTGCACGTCAATGCTATGTCCTACAACATTTTTTAAAAAGCTCTCTTTGATTAAAAGGGTGAACACGATCAATATTCTTAATTTAGGACCAGTTGTTTGTCCAAGGAAAGGCCAAGATCGACTTGCTTGAGCATGGACCTGCACATCGCTAGAGATATTTCTGCTTACCAGCAAGGGGACAATACACTTGATGTAAAAGCAAGTTGTTTTATATATAATAAGTAATATGTCTAATAGTTTGAAAACAGAACACTAAAGAGATGTATTTTGACATGCCATTCATTCATCAATGTCCTTTTTCAATCTTTGCAACGCGATGCATTATTAGTGTTCATGCGAGGCTGACGTGTTTGGCAGAGACCGAGCTGTGTGTGCTGTGATGGTTCATTTCTCCCTAAAGGGGATGAGTGCCAGCTCTGCGTTTTCTCATCGACGTTCATGCACGTGTGCCAGCAATACTGTAATTTGACAGCAGACTTGGAGCAGCTTTTTGTTTATAAAATGTCTCACTCTATTAAAGTGGAATATATACAGTAGTCCCATCAGAAAATGATTCTTGTGAAGCACATGGCTCATTTATCTTACATGCTTTCGATACACTAGAGTACCTTTATACATCAAAAAGACAAAGTATTTGCACAGCAGGCCAGTGTATTATGTGGAGGGTTGTGTGCTTGTTTTATTGCATTAACCATGATTTTTCCATCATTTCATTAGTTTTATTTCTAAGCAAAAGTCAGCCTTCCAATCAATCAGCCAAAGATGCACTACCACATCTCTGATTTGTAGAACAAGTGGCTTGAATCGTCTGTAAAAAGATTTCCTGTGTCGCTTGAATCCTTGAAAGCTTTTTCATATCATAATTTATTGTGCAGAGTTACAAATCTAAATCAATAAAGACAACCAATCCATATTCTTCCAGTCACAATGTAGCAAACAAATTATATAACCCCTAAGTGAGGCTTGAACATAAATACTATAGAGCAGACCTCTTTATCTCAGCACAGGTTTTTCACTGTTGTCCCTCAAGGCTGTTTTTACTAATCTGGCATTCACACATTATGGTACAACAGCTGACAGTGTACAAAGTTGAGGCTTCTCCTTACAAAAGGCTCTACAGCATGCTAAAAACATGCTCCTGCCTGTCACTTGTGTGTACCTGCTCCTCCTGAGATGCTACTCTCTGTGTGTGTGTGTGTGTGTGTGTGTGTGTGTGTGTTTGTGTGCATGTGCTCAGACGTGGCCCGCTCGCCAGAGTTCCTGGAGATGCATGGCAGTGGTGTGGACCCGCCTCTTTGTCTGATGATTGGCTATGCAGACGGAATGCAAATCTGGAGTGTATCAGTAAGTACTTTATTCTCTTCAGTGTATGAAAGTCATTGATCAGTATTTGATCGCTGCTGGTGTTTCTAACACATGCAGATCTGTAGTTCCAGTGGATTACAATAAATAAAACGTGTCCCACAAGAGGGAGGGGGAGCAGAATACCTAGTAATGTAACACAAAATAGTTATTTACTACTTACATAGAAAAATATAAATATATGTAATATGTAGTGCCAACAAAATAGTGCCATATTTCTAAAATAACTTATGAAAAATTATTATTATTATTATTATTATTATTATTATTATTATTTTGGTTCGTCTGCTTGTTGTTGTTGTCACGGTTAGTCTTCTTTCTCTTCTTTTTGCTGTTGTTTCTGCCGTTGTTGCTGTTGCTTGTGTTGTCAGTGATCTTGTGGTTCTTCTTGTTGCTCTTGTTATGGTTTGTCTTCTTTTTCTTCTTTTTGCTGTTGTTTTCTGTTGTTGTTTGTGTTGTCAGTGATGTTCTTACGGTTCTTCATGTTGCTGTTGTTGTTATGGTTTGTCTTCTTTTTCTTCTTATTGCTGTTGTTATCATGGGTCCTCCTCTTGTTGTTGTTGTTGGCGGGGTTCTTTTTCTTCTTCCTTTTCTCGCTATTTTTAATCATCTTTCTTCTCCTTCTTCTTCTTCTTCTTCTTGCTGCTGCTGCTGTTGTTATCATGGTTCATCTTCTTTTTGTTGCTTTTGTTACTATGGTTTGTCTTCTTCGTCTTCATCTTCTTGCTCTTGCTGCTGATGTTGATGGTACGGTTCTTGTTGCTGTTCATGATGATGATGTAATTACTGTTCACTGTCTGTAACAGTGGTGTCAGTCAGTAAAAGTATTGACAAAGCCTACAGTTTTTCATAAAAGTGCATTATGTCATGTCGGTCACATCAGATTGATCTGTATATAGACATTGTATTGTTATATCACCCAAAATCTAAATTAAATGTTTATTTTTCATGCATATTTATGCATGTGTAAGTTTGCCAGTGTGCAGTTCTATGTTGGAGCCACTTGATGTCAGTAGTGGCAAAGACAAAGCTTGTTTTGAAAAAATTTAAAACAAATTAAAAGCACAGCTTCATTTTAAGAAAGACTGAGATGTATGTGATATTTAGCTAATCATCCTCATTATCATCATATACGATTTGTAATTTTTTTATTTTTATAATTATTTATAAGGTTTTTGTGTAAGTTTGAGGTGTTACATGATGTGGTCAGACCTGTAGCTGAAGAAAAGGAATCAAAGAGAGTTAAAATGAAAGATCTCATTTATTAAGTGGTTCAGTTTCATTTCCACAGGAGTGATGATTAAATAGTGGAAGTGCCAATGCAGTTGTCACTGTTGACGCAGCCTCAATTTTTAATTCTTACGTTGTACACAGTGTTCTTTCTGTATTATTTGCTTCTCAGTTCTCACTTTTCTCTTCTCAAAGATCTTTTATGCCACATTTTCTTTATCTTTTTTAGTTGTCTGTTTTTCTCTAGGCTGGACTAGCTGCTGAAAGCTGCCCAGTTTCTGGTCATGAGTGACTGTGAAGTGTTTGTGACAGTTGCTAAGCCGACACCCTCCATAATGGCGTTGAATGGAGGTGGAGGAATGGGTCTAGCAGATCTGCTGTTGTGTGTGTGTGTGTGAGTGTGTGTGTGTGTGCATTAACATTTCCTCAGAGAGAAAGGTCTTTGACTGGAAAGGTGTTGTTCACTGGTGGAAGATAACAAGCAGACTGCATATGGTAAAGTGACCGGGTGTTGGAGTGGAGAGGTGTCTGGAGCAATGACATGTAGCGGAGGTGTTGGTGTTGCCGTTTATTAAAGCTTTTCACTGCATACTCAATCTGTATTAAAGGAATATTTCAGTGAAAATCTGATTTACAGGATTTTCTACTTACCCCAAGTGGAAGTGTGAAGCTTTCTTTTTTGTGGTGGGCGATATGACAAAAATATCACGATCCTCAAAGAAATTTCTAAGATACGTGATATGTATCGAGATTTAGGTTGTTAGCAAACCTCAGCAAAACTGTAATCATCAAAAACTATTTGATGATGCTTGATTTTATCTCTACAAAAATGTTATTTTTATTTTCTATGTTTAAGAAATATTAAAAGCTTTTATTTAAAAAAATGTAACACTAAAAAAGGGGAACAAATGTAAAAGTTTGAGAAAATGTTAACATTTTAGAATTTAATGATTAAGTACAAAATTTTTAACATCAAACAAGCTGCATCAATTTGTAATGATTGAAAAATTAATAAAAAGATATCACAATACCCATGATATTTCAGAAATGTGTATTGCAGCATAATTTATCACAATATAGATACTATACTGTAATATCGCTCAGCCCTAGCTATGAGGCTAATCTAGTTAATACGTAATAGAAGTCTGTCTCACTTTTTTTTTCGTAAATGCACATCCAAATCTTTGTAATCTAATGTTTAAACCAGATTTGCTGAATAGCAGACATAGTCTACAAGAACAATTACATTTTATTACAGATTTGCGTTTCAAGTCGAGCTGTATTATTCCAGGTGTTACCTGTTGTGTATCTGTGTTGTGAATGCAAACAATCTTGCTTTTTGTCTTCTTGCATGGAATAATACAAAAGAAAAATGTGAATCTGATTTTACAAAATGGTTAGCATATATTATAACATGGTACAGCTGCAATGTATAGTTTTATACATTTTTATGGATTACTGTAGCTCATACTGTGTTATAAACCACATCAGGAAGTCTGTGTGAAATCACTTCAGAACTGACCACGGTTCGAAACTTTATAGTGTGTGTACATGTATATGTACAGAAAAGGTTTTTTTGTGTGTGTGTCTTTAATAGATTCAGTGCGAAGCTAAAGCAAACCTCAGGCATCAAATATATCTTAGATTATTGACAGCCTCTACAGATCTAAATCTGTAGCTATTATGTAAGAAATAAAACATTATCACTTGCCTTATAGTGGCTACAAACAGACCTTCCCTCACCAGTCCCTCTCTTTTCAAAAAAAAAAAAAAAAGTAGCTTGTTATGTTACAGAGAAACCACAGAGCCCTCCATCCTGAAGTCTTTCCCGTGTCAGAAAATGTAAAGTGACAGCTCTACCTCTGACTGTTACAAAGCACTGACACTGGAGACTTCTTCCAAAAATGCTAAATAACTGTCTCCTCACAGAAAACTGCAACCATGTCACACATTTCTTCTGTCAATTTATGTGAAGTCCATGTGTAAGTTGTTACTATAAAAACGATACCGTATTGGAACGAGTACATTAATATAGACCTTGCAGACAGAAATAGTGTCAGAGCTGCTGTTATAGAAAATGACCTACTGGTAATACCTTCTGACCAATCAGAATCAAGTATTCAACAGTGCTGTTGTGTCGTTGTAATAAATAGTTGTAGTTAATATTGACTGTGTTCATGAAGTGTAAATTAAAGCTCTACAAAGTTAATTTAGTTTAAGATGCACTTTCTACTTTATAGTTGCAATTATAAAGCTCATGTCATGAATTCCTAGTTCTTTGAATTTCATCAATCCACATTGATCTGAATGAAGTGGGCAAGTGTATAGGAATCAGAAGTAATTTGGCATATTGCTGTCATAAAAAATAATGTAATAGTGGTGTAGCTGTAAATGGATGACACATGGACAATGTGTAATGCAAAATGACAATTGTATTAATCTGGTACATTTTTTATTATTCCTCTGCCCTGTTTGCCTGGAAAGGATTTTCTTGTGCAGTCTTTATCCGTGGTATCATAAATTTTTTGCACTCTCAAATCACACCGTACATTTGATGCCAGTTTATCTTGGTGGCCAAATGACCTTTTTTAAAAAAAAAATAAATAAAAAATAAAAACATGACTGATCCTTCTCTCTGGGAAAGCTACTAATTGTGCACAAGAGCAATCATCCTCTGGTGGGATTGTCTGTTTAAAACACACGGATTATGTCCATTAATGTGATAATGCCCATTCTTTGTAATTCAACACACACACACACACACACACTTATTTTCAGGGCTTTCCAAGTCCACCAACCCCAGACTCCCAGCTGATCTCCCAGATACAGCCCAGGCTTTTTGTGGTTTGATTTGGTTAGGTGTGAGATGGCTAGTGTTTGGATCCTCATTGTACTCTGGCTCAATAACAAATCCCTTCATAACCACAACAAAACCAAACAAGGCATCATTTTATTTCCATGGAAAAGCTTTTTATATCAGTGGAAAGTATAGCTGGATCCATAGAAATGTATTAGTGAATACTTTTTATGATATGTACCTACTTTTTCCCCCAGAAATAAAGCCTTTGTGTTTTAGATTTTTCCAACATTAAACAAAGTACAAGTTCATTAACTCATAAGCACATAAATAATATTTATAGTCTATAACATTGCTATTCGTGTTGAGTTCTGTAAATTGATCGTGCTGTTTGTATTATCTGTGTTTTTTTTTTCTGCAGCTGACTGGAGAAGCTCAGGAGCTCTTCTCTGTGCGGCACGGTCCAGTGCGAGCTGCTCGTATCCTCCCAGCCCCTCATATCAGTGAGTATTTTTCTTTTCATATCTCAGTGTACTTTAAGGGGCTTCTGATATGCAGGAACCTTTAGCAGCTGAGAGCCCCAGACCATCTTCAACTGAACATATATTGCCTGCTTCAAATGTGGGGAAGCTTTCAGTGTTCATAGTGGTGCTCTAATTACACAAAGCAGGGGTGGACAAATAAGTAGTCTGGGTGTCTGGGATAAGCAGATTTCTTGTTTAGACTATTAGCTTTTTTTATTGGAGGACAAGTTGGCTTAACTTAAACTTTAAGCATATACAAGCTATGTTTAAACATAATGCGCTTCACAGTGGTGCGCACCTCGATGCTGTAACAGTAGCACATATTTACAAATCTAATTTTTTTCAGAAGTTTGAAGCAAATCTGACATACAAACCTCCCGCTAGCACAACACGCATTTGCCGTGAGGTCAACAGAAAAGTAAGACTGTAGCCAGATTTAATTAATATTTTTTGTGATGCAAGTATGGAACGCATCTTGTAGCTGAAATGTTGGCCAGTGATTTGCTGACATTCTGTCCAGGGTGCTAATATGATGTGCTACTTTTGTTAGAAGAGACTAATAAACTTAAATAAACTTATAAAATAAACTTGGTCATTTTCCTTAGCCTGTATTAATGCACTTAACTAGCTCTTCAAACATTATATTGTATTAGCTAGTACTTTTTAGCCTGGGCAGCACACTAGAGATTTTACTTGCCCCATGCTAATTAATTTATGATTTGTCTATCCCTACAAAGTTATATCTACATTGCGTGACCATTTACAAAATGTTTTTTTCTCAGAAGGTTCTGTGGTTTGTTTTTGTATTGACCCTTTAACTTGACTTCTAATGGCACAGTTTATGAAGTCTTCCTTCATTCTGCCTTTTGTTTTGTGATATGTTGAAATTAAAGACTACCCATTTCTCCTTAATTGCAGCATGCTTGCCAGAGCCCTGCTGTTTTCCCTTGCTAATATTAAAATCAGTCCTTTAAGATCAGCATTGGACTGCTGTCAGAAGGCTAGCTGGGATTTTACCCGTGCTGAGACAGGGGGGCTGCAGGCTTCAGAGACTTTTCTTCCTCTTTCATCACAACTCTTGTATTGGCCTCTACATGCTTTTGGTCAGTCCATTTGTTAGAGGAAGGAAATAGAACAGTCTGACAAAAGTACACACTCTATGCCTTGTTGAATTCCAGTGCACCTCATTTGGTAGGAAAATGTCTTTGTGGCAAGGATGAAAGTATCCACTTTGTTTCTTGCTTCCTTATTTCCACTCTAGTAATCAGCGTTCTTTCTAATTCTGAATCATTATATAGTATATTCACAGCTCTTTGTAAGCAACAAGGTATAATTCAGACATGAAATCTCCCAAGCGGCATTTTAATGTGACATTTATGTCTAGATTTGTGTTCCGGTCTTTTGGCAGATCCCAACAATGCACAATGGTGACTTTCAATACAAGCTGGACATGGATAAAAGCTAGCTTCAGTAATAAGAAGCAGCAGATAGCCAACACATAAGGAGAACGGTTCTCTGCAAAATAAAATGAATTGTTCTACTGGGGAAACTGATTGCAATCTGTATGCTGCAAACAGTGTTGTACTGTAATGGGCCTTAAAAAGAATAATTGTTTCAACCGGGAGCCTGGGTGGGCGGATTTGGAAAGTCCTGAAAATAGGTGTCAATTTTAATAAGTCAAGGTCTTTCCCAGAATAAAGGAGGAAGTTCTGCTTTCTCAAAAGACACAAACCACAATTCTTTAATTTATTTTCCACTGTGTTTCTAACGGTTACTATATTTTGGGCACTGTTTAACCACAGAGGCAGAAGCCAGACATTAACAGTGAGCTAAAATCTGTAATGTATTAATTCCCTTGCAGCTTGCAGGTTTTTTTTTTTTTTCTGTTTTACCTTTGCATGAAATCGTAAATCATGCAAAATCTGGCCTAGAAAATGATTTGTCTCCCGATTCAGTCGTTTCTGAATTTGAGACAAGAGTTCTCTTGCCTAAATTGTCACTTTCAAGCAGAAGGCAGCAATTAGCTTTTGTCCTTCCTAGTTCGTGTTTACATTATGACTAGATATCATGACCTGTAACGATGATAGGAAAGTTTTCTTTTTTTTCTTTTTCTTTTTTTTTTTTAAGTACTTTACAGTGTTAGGGGTCTCGGAGCAGCACATTTATACTCACACGCTATGCCACAGGGACTCTGCCTTCCTGCAGATGATTACTGTCATGGCACGGCTGAGTAAATTACAGCCTTGCAAAAGCTAACATCATCTTCAGTCTTGACATGATTGGAAGTTTCACCCCTTTATTTTAAAACAGAAAAATTAGATAAATATGGGATCTGTAAACATAAAGCAACATGCCTAAAATATGCCTACTGGCTTCTTTTTTTTAAACCCATGCTCCAATTTCTCTAAACTCCCAAAATGAAAACCAGTCAGACAAAAGCCCTCTCCTAAAGCTTTGAAGTCTATTTTTCAACAGAATCAGTGCAGAGAGACTTTTGTGTTAACACATTACACCAATTGGCGTTCCTGTTCTCAGCGCATGCTAAATGTCTTGCATGCTGGTATTTTAATTTCATTTGATTTGCATAACTCTCACTGTGAGCCCTGGCTTTATTTAGTGGCCAGTGAGGGTGAGTGAGTAGGCAGACAGGAAAGAAGTTCTTTCTTTTTTTATTTCCTTGAAAAGCCATAATTTGATTACAGTGTATCTGTTGTAATGCAATCAACACGCATCCTGTTGTGGTAGTTGCTTTTTATCATGTGTAGTGGGTGGCTCTGGCTGACTGACAAGATGCCTCACATGCACACAGCGTATGAATGTCTCTCTTTGTGCGGGTCAGCGGTTCATGTTCTCTCCTCTGTCCCTCTGGCTGCAGGTCCCCTGAACACTGACAGCTTTGCCGAGAAACGGCCCCTCCTCGGTGTTTGCAAGAGCGCAGGCTCCTCGGGGTGAGTGCTAAACAATGACATCACTTCCTCGCTGTGCTCACATGCTGCTGATGAATTTTATTATGGACCTGTTCTACTCACATGCACACACATGACAAAGCCTTGAATCCCTTTTAGATCTAATAAACTGAAAATAAAATTGCTGTTCATTGCAATGGAAACTATTTAAAATCAAGCTTGATGGATAAAGCTCTGCTTAGGCCATGTAGTCATTAATTTGTAATTCTTACATGATTAGTTCATGGTCTGATATGCATCTGCTGTATAGCTTGTGAAACCTGAGTGGAGACGCTTTAAACTCGTGCAACACGAAGTTAACTGCATGTGTTAATGGAATGTTCCGTTGTTGTCCGGTTTATGACATTTTCCCCCTTTT
This sequence comes from Pangasianodon hypophthalmus, assembly GCF_027358585.1. Classification (NCBI taxonomy): domain Eukaryota; kingdom Metazoa; phylum Chordata; class Actinopteri; order Siluriformes; family Pangasiidae; genus Pangasianodon; species Pangasianodon hypophthalmus. Next base: position 12,611,694 of record NC_069723.1, on the reverse strand, counting down.
AACATGCAGAAGGAGCCCAAGTGATAGCCTTCCTTCTGTGTGACATTTAGACGTTATGAGGCCCAAATCTCAAGCATGTTCGAAGACCTGTAATTTTGTGTACGTAACAAGCTGCATCAAAGGTCTCTTCACTGTGCTGATGGCCCAATGAAGCCATCTGTAGAGACACAAAAAAAAACTTTAGTGACTGATTGACCAGCTGGCTCCAGAGGGCCTGGACCAGAGGCCAGCTTACTGCTGCAACCCGTGGCAGTGTCTACCACCTTTGTCACACAGTCATCTTCATTGTGACAGATCTTAACTTAATATTTCCTCCTCTGGAAATAGACTCTGTCTTCAGCCTGCTTTGATGGGGACCCCCACAGTGTTTCCATGACCTCAGTGCTGTACAGGCGTACTCTCACTCACTCTTTGTTTTCTTCTGAGGGTTTGGGTTTGACCCCCACTGACGGTTAGGCTAACGATGAAAACCTGACTCTTCTTGAAAACCGTAACTCACACCCTACAGCTGAGTTGCATGGCCACTGCTACATTACACTGCAAATGTTTGGTAAATAGTTCTACTTCCAACAATTTTTCTTATTCTTTGTAATTATTGTTTTGTATTATTTCCTTAAAGAATTCCTGGTCCGCATCGCCTCACTTCAAAGGAAATAGTTTATAAACCAAAGTCTTCACAATTTTTAGTGTATCATCATCTTGAAATAACAGCTTTTGTCAACCACGAGAGTGCATTCTGTCTTGACACTTAAATGGAAAGCACATTGGAGAGTTGGCTGAAATAGCGTTGCTGGTTTAGAAGTTGGTTCAGACAGCTTTAGGCTTAGATTACAAGATTTGCAAATTAAAGGAAAACCAGAAAAGGGAAAAAGCATGTGTGCTGAATCCTTCGTGGCCGAATTCCAGCCAGGCACACTCAACATAACTTTATCAATGGAAAGGATTATGCCTTAAGCCCAAACACTGCATGGCTCTAGTGATTTTCCTGACAGCAAAATACATACGCTACACTTCATGCTGTGCAACCATGCCAGCAGAGCCTGCAAATTAGCATGGAATGCTCGTACTAGTCAGTTACTGGTAGACCCCTGCTTGAATCTGGAAGGGATTTGAGTGTCCAGCATCATTATAGGTACAGGTTTCTTATTTTTAAGGTGTTTGCATATTTAAGAGCCTACTCCCATGTCATAAACATGTATGAAATAGGGGTTTTAATTGTTTGTGGTGTTGCTATTTTTTATTTTTTTTTTTTTTGGGAGGTTAAAAGTTCAGCATTTAGAAAGCCTGCTTTGTTCTTTGACATGTGGAGAAATTAAGTTGTTGGGCAGGCAGAAAACAGTACCCTCCCAACTGCTCCTTTCCCCTCGACTTACCACATCTCTTCAGAGAGGATGTGGGCATGGTTTCCACTAATGCAGTCCTCCGTCATTGCGGATATTAGAGCTGGGTCTGTTTCAGAGTTTGGGGCATGTGGAGGCTCAGCTTCTGGTCCTCTCCTCTCCTCTCCGGCCTCAGGTCCTGATTTTTTGGAATCCTCTCTGGCTCTGGGACACTGGCAGGCCTCCAGCACTTCACTCACTATCTGCCTTCTGAGAACTGCACTGAGCCAGATGCTCAACTCAACAACTCCTCCTATTCAAATATCCCACAACATGTGGGGAGCCACACAAAGCACAATGTTATCATAGGGATCAGAAGTGTTTTAGGATGGCTCTAATTGTCCTTACCCAGTGTGACATGCATTGGGTAAGAACAATTAGGCATGTAGGCATTAGGCATGTAAAATCCTAAAATGCTGGCACCTAATGCTTGGTTATTAATTATACAGTAGGAATGGAGAAAATCTATTTTGCTCTGAACATCTATTTTTAAAGAGACTTAGTGAAAACCTGTTGTAATGTTAAGCTGTACTTTTCATTCTAAACCTTAGATGTGAGATATCCTTTCTAATGTGTATTAAATGATAAATCTCTTGAGTGTTTGAGAGACAAGGATTTAAGAGGATTGTGGCAGCGATGCTTTTAAACTACTTGAGCTGAATTACGCTCTCACACCCAGAACTGTGGGTCAGACTGACCAGCTACTGACACTGTTTTAATCATCTTCATGTTAGGTTCACTTTGTCTTTAATTGCAAGAACAGTGAGAATTAGGGGCATTGATACCTTCTTGTGGTGAGGACTTGCAAGTCACAACGTGACATATGATACAGTATGGCAACAAATAATGTTGCAATACAGCCATTATTCCTTTCTTCTTTACACCTTGAGCACATGTCGGACCGCATGTGTGCCATAGGGAGATATCCACTTAGCAGCTTGTAACTACGGTTGGAGTTACAGGTAACCTGTCCTCTAAATCTAGCATTTTTCTCTTATCTTTTCTGCCTTGGTTAGTGTATATTTTATACATTTGTTGAGCTTTTCTTTTGAAACACTGTGGAATTCTGTGGTGTCTGATAGCTTCGTATTACCCATCACTCGCTGGTTAGGAATGGAGAGATAGAATGCCACTTATATATTTAATTATGGTTCTGTTAATACGGGATAACCACCAAAGTTTTTTATCTTCCGGATCTGCTCTGAAGTCAACGAGAAGCTTTTGTCAACCATGAGAGTGCATTCCAGGGAGAGATGGCATTATGACAGAGGTATTCATTGCATATACAAGATGCCAAATGAAAACAGGTATCGCTGATGATTTCAGGAAGAAGGTGGGAGAATTTAATGATGATATGCAGTCCCCTCCGAAAGTATTGGAATAGCAAGTCCAATTCTATTGTTTTTGTGATCCACTGAAGACATTTGGGTTTGAGATCAAAAGATGAGTATGGGATGATAGATCAGAATTTCAGCTTTCATGTCCTGATATTTATATCTAGATGTGTTAAGCAGCTTAAAACAAGGCATCTTTTGTTTGAACCCACCCTTTTTTTTAAGTGATCAAAAATATTGGAACACGTGATTAAAAAAAAAAAAAAAAAAAAACCACAGTCAGTGATATCACCAACAGCCTCCATAGGGCAGGGGTGAAGGTATCACAATCCACACTGTTAACCCCACACACAGTTACCCACACACTGTTAACCACACACAGTTAACCACACAATGTTAACCACACACTGTTACCCGTATACTGTTATGCACATACTATTCATGTTAATGATTCAGTTTGAAAAGAGTGATGTGGTACTTCAACTGCTCTATCTCACTCTCACTCTTCTCTTTGTTCTACTTACATTTTACTTTCTACTGAGTGCACTTTTGGTCATTTGTGGTTTTAAAGTAATTTGAGATATGGGCCACTGTTATGACTCATTGATAGATATGGCATGCACAGTCCTTTCTTTTAGAATTAAGCAGAAGATAAGCACATTTCTTTCCCATGAGAGATTCTGCACAGGAAAAAAATTTGGAATGTACAGACCAGGTGCACAGGACCTGACAGATCAGCATCGTATAGTGGACTGCGCATAATTCAAGGTCTCTAAGGATAGGAAAGTGCAAGCCTTTGAAGTGTACCTTTCTTCTTTATTACACTTGTTTAAAAGTCTTTTCCATCAAAATGTTGTTTCTTATCTTTCCTATTAATAGCTGAAGAGGTTACACAGTAAAAATGGTCTCAATGCAGATTTGACCATTTTAAACTCTGTCTTTTTTAGAGATCCTCTCCATGTTATTTTTAGATTATCACAAGATATGTGGAGGCGTTAAATCAGGATTAGCTTTGTTGTACTATATTTAATGTCTTTTTATGTGATTTATCTGTCTGACCTCTAAAGTGAAGATGAAATGAGAGCTCTCTTTCTCTTCTGTAATTACATTTTGCTTCTCAGGAAAATCATGGGGTCATCACACTTATGAAGAATATTTATTCTCCTAACTCTGCTGATGTGATAATTAGGTGATAGATGCAAGTGGATGTTAAGTAATTAAAGATTGTAAACACCAGCCTAGAATTACATGGTGCTTTGGCGACAGAACGCTGACACTACTGTGTTACCAATATGCATGTGAATGCATGGAAGACCCCAGAGAAAGTAGAGGAAATGTATTTCGGGAAGACACGGAGCTGTGGTTGAACTTTTTACCCTAATTACTTTCCCGCTAATGTCCCCAGCGTGCCGATATCAAAGGTCTCCCTCAGGCCTCGAGAATCTTGTGATGTGGCCAGCGTTTGTTGTGTACTGAAGCTCAGCTCAAGAGAGACAGGAGGATTTAAAGCACATTGAAAAGTGTGACAGAATATTTTTCCTTTTTTGAAAATGCCTTAGTTACCACCCACCTGACTTGTTGCTTACAGCTTATTGCTGAAATTGTTTTCATCTGTGATGTACATAGTGTTATTTGAAAGTAAATTTGTACTAGAGTGAGGTAGACCTGAAGGACCTATCATGGGCAAATATCTGTACAAACAAAAGAGGATATTCCCAAATTTTAAAATCATAACTACATTTAAAAATTGTTTTATATCAATTTGAAAAGAATTAATCTATGATTTCGTGCAAGTTATTATTTTCAGTATGATGATTATGATTTGGTGTATGGCTCTGGTTTGTTTGGTTTGTTTTGCATTTTCAGACCATGTAGGCCTAGCTGTTCGTTCTTCATTAGGAATCTAGACTGTGTTTTAAGAATTTCTCTGGCAGCTAGATTTATTTGCTGGAAAACCTTAATTTCCTGGCTTCTGTGTTTTATGGACCATTTCACTCAGGTTAATAAAGTTATGGATTAAAAGCTCTCTCTGAAACATGACTGGTTCAAGATCTGTGTGCACATCCAGTGTAAATTAGAATAACAGATGAGGAGTTTATGACCAAATAATGAAATGGTCAGCATCTTCCATAATGACCATTGTCAACCAACGTGTTGCTAAAATTAAGGCGAAACCACGGCTGTGAAATCGGTACTGTTGAGCAGTGATATTTCCCATCTGGTACTGTTGCAGTGCTGGACAAGAAAAGTTCAGAATACATTTTATGAGCTTCCTAATGTGACGTGAAATGGATTTTGCAGGACTGCTCTGTGGTCATTTTGTAGAATTGTACTGTATGATTAACTAAGTGATGGGATGGTGTAAAGGCTGCATGATGTGGATGAAATAGCATATTGTGATTATTTTGCTGTACAGTATGATCATGATATGCCTTAATACGTATTTTGCTGCAAATTGGTGATCCCATGATGTGGCAATTATAAAGGATGGCTTGCATTAATTTAAATCTTATTTATTTATTTATTTGTTTATTTATTTAGACCTCATCACTGGCACATTTTATCAGCCATTAAGACCTGACACGAAACATGTAAGAGGTCAGAATGCTCAAAGGACACAGTGGTTCGGTAGAAGCATTTAGGCATATTGCAGTTCTCTGTAATATTAAATATTGCAATGGCTCATATCGCAATAACGATTCACAAACAATATATTGTGTAGCCTATAAACGTATCTTATAAACATTGTAATATTTAGCCACTCCTAATGGGGAACAGAAAATTCAACGAGCCTGTCCTGTTTGTTATTTCCATAACCTAGTCCATGCTTGAAGCATTTTTTCACACTTGGCTGCTGTCTAATTTTGGGAATTGCTGGTTGAAAAGAGAAAATAGAAGGCAAAAATTGTTCCATGCATGGAAAAAGGGCAGGTCTCGGTTTAATCATGTTTTTTTTAACGTGCCCTTTGTTGAAGAAAACGTCTGTTTGACATTGATAAAATGGGATCACAAAAATCGTAGACAAGGGCATTATATTGGTGCTCAATATCACCTACATGTGTGCAGAACTGAAGCTCTGATATAATTTTATAAAGGTAATTGAAATTTACGGTCACTCTTGAATCGAGCTCTAGATTTTCAGTGAGAGGAAATTGTATTATAGATGACAGTGCATTGCTTCCATTAGAAGCAGGCCATTAGTTCTCATCCAAAAAGGTAATTGAAGTGACCAATATGATGATTTTTTTTTTCATGGCTATCACTGTCCCATTAATCAATCTGGAAGCATATCATTTGTGTCAAATTGGCTCCAAAAAGCTTTAAATTGGATTGATCTGGTCTAGATAATGCTGAAATCAATGAATAGTGGCTATAAGACAAGTTTGAGAAGTTAAATGCCACTATTAATCTCAGGATCTGAATCCAGAGTGTTTTCTGCTGTAATAATAATGGCTCCTTGTCTCATTTCTATCCTAGTGATTAAACGTCGCAAGCCTAAAAAGAGCATCAAAGCAACATAAGAATAAAGAGCAGTAACTTTTCCAGATGCTGTCTTACATTTAACACACTCTGAAGCTGTTGCTGAAACGTGTTCACTCGCTTCGCTATTATTATTTGCTCATTTAGTTGCTATAAAGAGAGTAAAACACTGACACGCATTCACACAAACACATGCAGCTTGGTTTCTGTCTCTTTTATTGGCCAGGCGATGCTGTGAGGGCTCCTCGAGTGCCAGGGCTTTAGCAGATTGTTCCGGCTGTGGCCTGTGAATCCATCTGTGCTGGAGCTGGCTGCCGGGCATGGCAGCGTGCGGCCTCGTTCGTGTCTGTGGTTGCTGCCACAGCTCTCAGAATTGTGGCGTTTACACGCATGCTATAATCCAGTCCTGGCTGCGCTTGTAGTGTAAGTGTAGAAAGCAGAATATATTGAGTTCAGCATGAAATCAGGGCTGCTGTAGCCTTGCCATTTTTCCTTAAAAAGGACTGGATGTAGTGCCAGACCACAGTAGACTGTTCAAGAAATGCAACAAAAGTCTAAGAGGTACCATCAGTGTCTCAGCCTGTAGGGTGACCCAAGGTCTGCCATTCACTGCTGTGTTATTGTGTGACGGCCAGCACACATAGCAAACCGGAACATTACTCACCCGCAGTCTCACAATGATGTGGACAAGTGGGTCAAACACATCTATTTTGGGCAGAAACAAAATGTGCCGTTTGTGTCTCATCACAGCTCCACTCACAGCTCCTTTTCTGTTGGTTGGCACATTTAAGAAATTTCTGGTTTTCCATCACAGAGCTATGAAGCACAGTGTGTTCAAGCGTCTCATCGTTTTTCATTTACTCTTTTCTTCTTTCATATTTGACAGTTTGTGGCTGCTTTATGATGCGCTAATATGTGCATATTTTGAAGCACGCCAATGCTACAGCCACACTGTGTCATCTACACGTTACATCTGGACAGTTTCTTCTGAGAAGGACTTTTGGGGGATTTGTCCCCTTCAGCTCCCCAATTTGGTCACCTGCCAGTTTCCAGCCATCAGCATGCTCTTCCCTATCATACCACAGCTACCAACCGGTTGTTTACAATGGTCAGGATAAGCAACAAACATGACTGTGACAAGATACCTTTTAATGCCTTGTCATTAATGTCGACTATAAATAAGACAGTTTGAAGTGGTTATGTTTTGTTTTGTACTGGCACTTCACACGTCTTGGACTCAAGGAGAATAAATACATACTCGTCTATCCAAACTTTTTTTAAAAAAAAAAGCTATGTCAAATCAAACAAGAAATGAAAAATTTATGAAAGTCTGTGGAAACTCTTATCCCTATAGCTGCTCTCTGTTCTGATGAGATGCCTTCAGCTAAGTAATTTACCTAAACCTGTTATTGGCTTCAATAAGCCGAAACACAGGAAGCCACAATGGTTCTTGTTTTGAAAACTGATGTCACTGAATGATGGCCATTGTTTATCATCTCTGCTGCTGCATTTTTTTTCCCAAGTATTTGCTTCAGTCAACTTAAATACTTTGCTGGGTCTTGAAAATACTGAGCCCTGGTCTAGGGCTAGGCCATTTTTATTATATTACAACCTTTGAGACTGACTTCTTAATAGTATTCTTGCTCTTCTTTAGGGACCAGGGCTATGATGAGACACCACCCATGGATATCACATGTAATTGCCAAATCGTATGTCTGTGTCGAACCTTATCTATGATTCATAATCAAATCACTTTTAGCAAGGAGGCAGACATACAGTTCAATTAAGTGACAGACATATCAAAATCATTAGTGGTTGCATTCTGAGCCAATTATTTTGTCAGTGAATCACTAGTTATTGATTTTCTTTATTTACAGAGACAATCAGATCAGTCAAGCTGCATCCTCATTTCTCCGTTCTGCATTCCATCGTGACCTTTTCTCACTCGGCTTGATCTGTGTACTCTGATGCGGTCGCGTTGTAAGGCAGAGATGATTTGTACAGAGCAGAATTATCATTACAAAGAGAACATTTTGCTTTATCAGAAACATCCCACCAAGCTGAAGTCTTGACACAGCAGTCCAGGCAGTGCCAGCAAAGTTGGTGAACTTTTAATGAGGATTAATGTCTGAGGTCCTCTCTGCCAGCAGCCACTTTTCCTTCCCCCAGACTTGTGCTGATGTGTTACTTGACAAAGCATTTAATGTCAGATTTTGGTAAGGAAATGGCTGCAACACTTTTGAGCAGAATACTGATGCAATTAAATTGAGAAACGGCTTCTCTATGGGATTGTTTAGCTTTCAATGTGTTTCAGATGCATTCCAGTGAAGACTGATGTATTTGTGATTTGTGCTTTGTTAATAATTACTGCCATGTGTGTATGTTTCTTACAGGACCAGCCCTCCATACTGCTGCGTAGACCTGTATTCTCTAAGGACGGGAGAGATGGTCAAGTCAATTCAGTTTAAAACCCCTATTTATGATCTACACTGCAACAAAAGGTATCCTGTTAGTACAATTGATGGCTTGCAATTTCTTTTTTTACTTCTGTGTTAATTTCAGAATTGTTTGCAATATACAGATCAGGATCTATTCCAGTTATCTGTATGTACTGTTAATAGATTCACTCTGTATCTTTAATTACAGAATTCTTGTCGTTAGTCTTCAAGAAAAGATTGCCGCCTTTGACAGCTGCACTTTTACGAAAAAATTCTTTGTCACTAGTAAGTAAACTTTGTTTTCAATGGACGTTTTGTTTGCACTTCATCTGATTCTTCCACCTTAAACTCCAGTGAAGGAGCTCCAGTTTTGATTAATCCCCCACACACAATGACATCATTAAAAAGCACTCGCCTTTTCTTTTGCTGTGTGAACCTGCACAATCTCATCTCCATGCGTGCAATCGGAGCACTGGAGACATTTTACCTTGTCACTCTGCACAGCTATACGATATCAAAGACCTGTCCCAGACTCCGTACTCGACAGGCTGATAATCACTCACCCTGGCCATTACACGAAAACACTTGTATACTCTCTTAAGTCTGTCCTTTCCCAGCACCTAACACTCTTTGGCTTCTACAGTAAGGGCCATTGTGTCCTCTGAAGTCCATATCACAATCCGAAACCAGGCCTTCTATCCCCACTTAAGCAATCGTCTGTTGTAAATTGCCATTAGCGTAGTTTTAATGGCTCTGATTGTCTGTCTGCTTTCCCAGTCCACGTCTGTGCCACAGGAAATGACCGCGGTCAATAACCCCTTACATCGTTAATCTCTCTTCTAAAGCTTCTTCATCATAAAAAAAAAAAAAAAAAAATCAAGACTAGACATGTTTGTTTTTGAAAGCGATTATGAGAAGTCATAAACCAGGACGATATTCTCCATCACACTGTCAGCTCTTTCTCCATTTGAAACGGAAGCCCAGCTCCGTAGTATACGACCGCTTAGTTCAGTATGCGTCCGTGTCTTGCTAGAGATAGATGTGAGGTCTGAGAACAATAGTGAAAATAGTTCGGTTCCTGCACACAGGGTATGTTAAACACATGTTATCTTGTAACGTTGGCTCCCTCTGTCTTAGAGAAGCACAAAAAGCTTTGCATCACTCTCTGCTTGTGGCTTACCTCAAGTTCAGTTCATCACAGCTTTAGATCTGGGCTCCATGCACCAAATTATTGTCTCCATACTTTTTTATCTGCACTCTTGAGGACTAAATTAGTGTCAGCACACTTCTGGCATCTCAGAGGGATGTGCATTCAAAAAAGGAGCCTATTCACATGAATGTTTGCTGCTTATCAGTTTTTTCTCTTTTGTAGTATTTATTAGTAAAAACATTATGTCACATTATATCACTTATTATACTAGATTAGATTAGATTAGATTAATGGGGTGTGTATATATGCACGCGTTTTTGGCCAGGCTGCATGGTGCCAGTGTTTTTTATATGGCTCTCAAGAGTCAAACTGTCTGGTGGTTAATAAGCTTAGGAGCCATCTTGCAGTCACTAAATGCCATAGCCCTCAATTTCAGTTTACACAAATTGGACCCTGTATCCTCAAGTGTGAAGATCATACCTAATAAATACTGCGCAGATAAATGCGTTCCAGGCTATCACCTATTTCAGCGTAGCAATTGTAAACAATAGCTTCCTTGAATTCTTTTGAGAAATACAGTATATAAGCTCTTTTCCACCTCAGGTAAATGACAAACACTGTCATTGCTGAAATATTTTCTACTGTAAGACTGTAACTGTTGTTTGATTCTACTGTTGCAGTGCTAGTTAAATTGTGTAATGTTCACGTTCTGCGTTGCAGGCTGCTATCCTTGTCCTGGTCCCAATCTCAACCCAATAGCATTAGGAAGCCGGTGGCTGGCCTACGCTGAGAACAAGGTAGAAATCATAAACACTGTGTTTTTCTCTCATTCAGAATTTTCAGTGTGTTGTGTGGACACTCTTAAAAGCCTCAAATTGTTATGAGAAGAGTATACTAAAATAATGCATAGAAAGTCAAAGCGTCTCATTCAACTTAAACTAGACCCAATTTTATTGTGGCATGGTATTTATATAAAGTTTCTGATTTGCTGCAAGTTCATTTAATGGAGTATTGTTTGCTGTTGTTGTATGATTGAGGTCAGACATTTCTCAGTAATGAACAGATGGGCCAGTGTGCCTGGTGTAGCGTAATGACTTTTGGCCAACACTGAGTGAGTTTTGTATTCCTAAAATGTGGAATGGGACAGAAAGTCTGGAGGAGGTAAGCTGTAGAAAGGGTTAGGGGTTCAGGGATGTCCTAATGGCCCTGTCCACCCTTTCTGTATGAAGACACCGGGCAGGCCTCCATGGACTAATGATGATTGTGTGTGTGTGTGTGTGTGTGTGTGTGTGTGTGTGTGTGTGTGTGTGTGTGTGTGCGTGCAGCTGATCCGGTGTCATCAGTCCCGTGGCGGGGCATGTGGAGATAACTCCCAGTCCTACACTGCCACTGTCATCAGTGCTGCAAAAGTGAGTAGACGTTTTTAACTCTTCTATTTCAATACAAGACACACACACGTAGACATGTATGCAGCATACACACACACTGTGGGTGTAATATATTTGAAAGGACCAGACACAAATAAAAGATTTAGTTTAGCTATATGTATCTAATCCTAAGCTTAAAAATAATAATAAGTGCTTCAATCTTGACTTAAAGACTAACTCTAAGCTGAACTGTAATCCAGTCTGTAATTGTAACTATGGGCCTTATCTAAACTTTAACCATAAAGAGTCAGTGTATAGTTTATAGTTATGAAAGTTACTAGTAAAGTTTCTGGTAAAATTCTAGTAATAGTCATAAAATATTTTATTACAGTACTGTCAGTGTTGCTATATAAATATCACTAGTTGTTCCAGTAACTGATAAATCTAATTTCCAGGAGGACGTCTTGGCTTGCCCAGCACTTCCTTTCATTCTTTTTCTTTTGAGTTATAACACTATTCCTCTTTGGACTTCTATTGTGAATAGGCATACGTATTCTTGTAAAAATGTATTCTTTATTTTATCTGGATACTATATTTGGTTTAGTGATGAAATGTGTTTTCAAAACATGACAAAGGTTTACTTTTTTTGTACTTACAGAGACTTTTTGTAATGTGAATCATTATTTTCAATGATAATTTCTCATTTGTGTCTCATTCTTCATTTGATTTTTTTTTCTGTTAACACCTTATAAGAGAGATATAGGAGTGGAGTGATATATTTTTTGTAAAAAAGAACAGCATTTAGCCACCCAAAAGACATTTGCGTCTGTCGTATTTTGGGTTTTATAATGCCTGTATGTTCAAGACTTAAACTTGTACTTTTATCTCACCTAATATGAACGTATTTTCACTATTTTGTTTATAGTCTTGCTAACAGTATCTATGAAACCATCCCATAAAGATATTTCAGCAAGAATATTTGTCCATATTACAAGACATTAGTCAGTTTACCGTAGGACTTACACTAATTCCGATATAATCCTTCTCTGACACACTCCCCAATGCATCTGGTTTTAGGCTCCTCTCCCCAGCAGGTTAATTGATTTATTAAGCCCACATCTGTATTCCCAGGCCGGCCCACTCCCCTCCCTAACGAGCTCTAACGGCTTACGTGAGAGAAGCACCATTAGCCCTAATGGTAGCATACATCAAAAGGAGCGCCCTAAAGGTTAGCAGGGAGGAAAACATGGTTAAAAAAGGCCTGATGCGTAGACGGGGCCGTCTGCAGATGGAGCCTTGATTTATAACCGCCTTCTCTGCTCTGACACGCCGTCCCTGCGCTGAGTGGCTCTGAGTGCGGCTGTCGAGGGGCCAGGGGGCTATCTCCCATCAGTCCTGTAACTCAATCACAATGCCAGGAGGGGGGCTGTGCCACGCTTTGGAAGGGGGGGCAATGGGGACTTTGGGAAAATTGAATTCTGACGGAGCACAGACTGTGTAAATGAGAGGGATGGGACTTCGAGAGCAAGGCTGTCACGCCAGCCACAGGACAGTGTTTGAGGTGACTCGGGTAGTGGCTCCAATGTTTGGTGTCTGTGTAAAGCTGAGTAGTCATGTACTTGTGGTAAATGGATAGCACGGCTTAAGTGGAGTCTCTTGCTAGTTTCTCACTTGATGTAGTACTGAGCTGCTTGCTCTGTGTGTGTGTCTGTGTGCGTGTGTGTGTGTGTGTTTGTGTGCTGTCTAGGCCCCTGAAGAGCTTAATCAAGCATTCAGGCCGAGCAGCAACGTCAATACCTCGTGGCGCCTGTGTTTGTTGGGCCCTCTGGATAGTGCTCTGACAAGCCCACTAACAGACTGTGTGTAAATTGCCTTGGCCCATCAATTATTAAGAGAAGCGTTTGCCGCCTAATTGATCAACGCTAATGTGTTTTCTAATCACTGCAGTTGGAGTTTTTAGTGCTAATCCAAACAGTCAGCATTGATCAAGGCGCTGGTCAGCGGGGGTAGGTGGTGGCAGATCCTATTCCTGACTCCTGCTGTCCCAGCACTTTCTTATCTCTCTGTTACTCAGATCGCTAAGCTAATACACTCGAACAGTTCATTCGCACGCCATGTGTCTGGATGATACCTAATGAATAACATATTTATCTTGCTGGAATTTGCACAGCCATAACCACAAATGTCCGGAAATATTGTGAGCTCAGAGAAGAGTTGGAGATGGAGATCTTCTAGAACTGTAATTAGTAATTTGTTGAATTATCTGCTGAGGAATCGGTGTTGGAAAATTTTAATTGCATGAAGTCATATCAAATAGACTTATCAATGTGGTCTCTCTTTTTATAATCTAAAATCTATAAATGTACTTAAAAACTGGTGGTAGCTATTCAGGACACTGCATTTTACCTTTAAATTATTTTATTTTTAATTAAATGATTTACACAGAATTACTACAGCATAGTCCACTGTCATTTGAAAGATGTTTGTGACCATTTCAGCATTAGGGTTGTATGATGCTTCTTGGTGGACGTAAGCTGCTCCTGGGCAAAAATGAAAGCAAGATGTGAATGCAGACTGTCTTGAGGTCCAAGGAAAACTCTGTGTATGTTTGACATAAAAGAAAATTACTATTGTGTGAAATTAGTGAGTAATTGAAGGATTACACTCAAATTTTAATTACTTAAGTAGTTAATCTTTAAATTCATTTTAATATTAATTCACCCAAAATTTTACATTACCACAGAGAGAACAAATAATAGTTGCACTTACACACTTATAAATTATACCAGTTTGTATAGAAAAGGTTTACTTTCTTAAGGCAATTTTTCATGGTTAAAAAAAAGAACAACATTTCCTCCTTGGGATTTTTTAAAATGTATTTTCCCACAGTGATGTTTCATTATTACTGATATTTATTTATATTTGCAGTAGACTAAATACGTAGTGGAAATAATATCTGAATACGTATATGACACAATTAATCAAAGTCTTTTTCTTATCAAGCTATAAGATTTATTCAGTCTAAAAGTTTAGGAAATTTGTTTTGATAAGCTTTTATTGACTTTTAGTTTAATAAAAATAAGACGTGAGATCTTAAACATATGATGTACATACATTGTTTATTTGTTCTGGCCCTAGTAAAGGATGTTAAAAAGATGATAAGCCAGCAAACCATGAATCTATGGCTTATGAGCAGGAAATGAATTGAATTGAATGAATTGTAGTTCATCTGCATTTGTGTCTTCAGTGTGGGAAAACTTCACTGAGTGTTTTTGCCTTTATCCTTTTCTTTCCTTAGACACTAAAGACAGGGCTGACTATGGTGGGTAAAGTAGTCACCCAGCTTACAGGCACACTGCCCTCTGGAGCACCTGATGAAGAGAGCGCGGCCCACAGCAGCACCCGCCGCAGCCCTCACCAACCCGGTGTGGTTACTGTCATAGACACACACACTGTGGGAGAGGGACAGGTACAGACACACACACACACACACACACACACACACACACACACATGCAATACAGTGTGCATTTTAACAGCCAGTATTTCTGTTTAATTTTAATCTTTTGAAGAAAATACATAACAGTTTTAGTAATTTCTTTCTATTTATTGTAAACATTTTGTGCTTATTTTAGTTGTAGTGTGGTGATTGTACAAGTGAAACATAACCTTTTAATGGTTTTAAACAAATACATGCTTTTTAATTTCTAACAAGCAAATGCAATAATTTTCTAAGCTTTAAATCCTTCTTAAATGGAACACCAGATTGTTTTACAACTTTACGCCTCCATTATAGGCTTTTACACCTCTGTTACAGGCTTAATAATGCCAGTCTCCTTCTCTTTCTTTGATGTGTGTTGAAGTTATCACATGGCTACCGCATTACTGTTAGCATACATGCACAGATCAGAGGAGACTGGAGTCAAGTGATGTGCAAAAACCCAGCTGTGTCCTCTCACCTCGCGTGTTGCACATTGCGGCCAAGCAAATAGCACACAGTGTGTCTTAATTAATTCCCTTCTGTATTCACCTTTTCAAAGTGAGTGTGCATAGAGTACAGGAAAAAAACATTTCCTCTTTGTTCAGTCGACTGGTTCTGACATTTTCCTTGCATTTTTATTTGTTGAGAAATATGTCATTATATTTCATCATATATTTTGAGTGGAAGGATGGATTATTATTTAACGTTTAGTTTTCGTCATAGAAAAAAAATGTTGTTGATGAACATTTTTTGTTTTAGTGTTTGTCAGCAAAGGTAACACTGATGTCAGTAGTCACTTTACATTTACACACACACACACACACACACACACACATATATATATATATATATATATATATATATATATATGTGTGTATATATATATATATATATATATATATATATATATATATATATATTTTGTAAGTTTGTTACATTAGTCTGACCTTGATGGAAAAGCATCCTGAATCATTCTGCATCGTTTATTAATCCCATTCAGCATTCTTTTTCAAGACGCATTATGTCTTACCCTGATTTGTCATCACTATGTTATAAGGGAACAGATTCTGTAAGTTCAGAGTTTGTGCCAGGACGGTGACTGCCAGGCTTATGACTCAATACCACTTCCTGTACCTCGGCTGTCCTGGCACGAGGACTGCTGTAGTGAGAGATGAGAGCCAGGTGAGCAGAGGTGAAGGGAAGACTGGTCACATTCTGTCCTCTCTTTTTCTGAAAGCCGAATGTGTCTGAAGATGAACACCATTCCACCCGAGAAGACCATCATTTCTTTTTTAGACCCTCTGTTGTGGACAAGCAGAAACTGCTCCCAGGTGTTCATCTATCACACAGGATCTATTTAATGGAGTGTCAGCTTAACAGGCCAGTTTAAATGTTTGCAGTTCTCTCGTTCAAGGATTTTTACTCAGACAGAGGTTAAGTTGGAACAGATTTCTCTCATGTTCCTTTTTTTCCCCCTCTCTCACCCCGTGTTGATTTTGACCCGTGTAAACAGCTCGTCTGGTTCCCTGGGCTGTTAAAAATCTGAAGGTTAAACCAGAGTGTCCACAGAGGCTCGACCTCACACGCTACACCCATTCAGAGGTGTGATTTATTCTGCATTACCCACGCCTTCTGTTTCACCAGAGTCAACACTTTCACCTCATCATCTGAAAGCTGCGGAAAAACCGATGCCATAAATATTTGCCTCTACAGCATGATGTAGATGAGAACTAACCTCCCAAGAAGTAGGCCACTTTGCCACACCTGTTTCATAATGCAGTTTTTTCATGTTTCTGTGGCTGGCACACGTGTAACTGCACATGACAGGTCGTGTTCCTCGTGTTCCGATGTGATACATAAGGGCTAGAACACAAAGGGGAGTGCTGTTATAGGAAAGTAATCAACGACCGAATGATGTGACACCATTACCCCATCAAACCTGATTATTTTCCAGTAACAGCACATCTCAAGTATTTTATTCCTCTTTTACTACATCATTTGTTAACGACTACAATTTTTATTTTTATTAAATAACAAATCAAAGTACTTTTAACCATTTATAGTTATCTTTCATGTTGTGGAATGTTAGTTCCTGTTATCATTTACGTTATACCTCACCTCACGTCCTTTCCTCACCAGACTCTCTTTTTTTCTCTCTCTCTTTGTCCATTGTTGGAAAACCGTTACAAGGCACTGACACTGGAGACTCCTTCCATAAATGTTAAATAAACAGAAACATCTTTTTATTGAAAGCTTATTAGCATATTAATGATTATACATCTTTCATATTTTTTTAAAAAAAATCTGGATATCATTTTTCTTAGATTATATAGAGCGTCTGCCATGCAAGCCCCTGTGTATGTTGTTACTATAGAAATAATAACAGATTAGAAGCAGCACATTAACATAAAAACTGTGATTTGAATTAAAGCGGAAAATATTGTTGTTATAGAAAATAAATCAACACCATCTAACCAATAAGATTTGAGAATTCAACAGCTCTTTGTTATAACTACGCAATAATTTAGTGGCTAGATACTGCGTTTATAACATCCTCCAGAGTTTTCTCCTTCTCCTGCTTTTCATCTCATTCCCTGAAGAGTGCTTTTTTTCACATAAATTTTCAGTCATACCTGAATCCCTGTAAAACATTATCTGTTGTCTGGTATGAGACCTGTTTTTTGTCACTGGGGCGTTTTTTGTGAGTCTGAACTAAAATGTCTTAGTTTGAGAGCAAGGCTGTTTTGTGTTTGGACTGGGTTCTATTAAAATGAGCGGCATGCTCCTTAATGCAACACCCCGCTAGATTTATCACTCTTCTCTTTGGCCTCCTCATGTCTGGCCTTAGTTATAATCTCTTTCATGAGTCGACTTTCACAGAGGGCCACTGACTAGAGAATGGCCGCTTGTGGAGCACCATCTCTCTCTCTCTCTCTCTCTCTCTCTCTCTCTCTCTCTAGCTTGCTCTTCTTTATCTTCTTTTTTGCCCTTTTCCTGTCTGTCTGCTTTCGCTTTCCTTACTCCTCCTTCTCTTTCTCAATCTCAGGTTGTTTTTTTTTTTTTTTTTTTTTTTTTGTGTAGGAACACATAAAGGATGAGTTACAGATCCATAGTGCTGCTCTTTTAACTGAGAGCTATTAATCTCTTTTGGATATCTATTAGCAGAGAGACAGTCTAGAGTTTCCTCCTGCTGTGTGTGTGTTTTAACTCTTTCAACACTTCATTTATTCTTTCATTTTTCAGGTTCTGGTCCTAGCTATCGTAGACATACATGATGTACACATGAGCATGTGTGTGTTTGTTTGTGTAAGCCTGTATGTACATATGCATTGCATTTTTATACCACAGCACTGCTTAATGCTCAATTCTGATTGGACAGAAGGTGTTGATTTATTTTCTCAGGCAGAAGTTTATAATTACGTATCATTCTAATACAGTATGCTATCCTTTCTATAGTAATGACAAACACTCCATATAAATGGATTAAAAAAACGTGTGTAATTAATGATATGGTGAAGCTTTCTGGGAGCTGTTTCTGTATCTTTTATGGAGAGTGTCTCATTAATGCTTAATCAGTGATTTACCATGAAATCCGATCACAATAAATTGTAGTTGTTGGAAAATTTCTGTGGTGTGGGAGGAATAGAACACTTTAGGACATGCTGTTATTCAGGGTATCAACTCTGGTGTGGTAACAGAAACTCCTTTTCACATCTGGCTACATCACACCACCCACTCATTGATTATTTTCCTGCTTTAGTTAGGCTGCATCTTTGTATTCAGGCATTACGGTAGTGTGCATTGCAGTGTGCTCTTCTTTGGCGGTAAAGTGAATGCAGTAAATTATATTTGGTTATGTTTGGTCAGCTGAATGCAGTCTGTCTAAGAGCATAACTTTTCACATCTTTCTTCCATACTATTTTATGTAACTAATCAGATTACAGCACATCACAGAATGATTTTGCCAATAATTTTCTAGGTAAACTGAGTCATTTTTTTAATTTGACGTCTTTAATATTGTGATGCTTTTTCTGTGCATCTGTAGGTACTTGTAAGTGAAGACTCTGATGGAGAGGGAGTGGTCGCTCATTTTCCAGCTCATGATAAACCCATATCCTGTATGGCATTCAACCCGAGTGGTAAGTGTACACATTTACAGTGCCTTACTGAACCTCAGCAAAGCACTGAAACCCCACATTTATTAAAGTTAACAGCTCTATATTTGTACTTGATCCTAAGTGTTTATGTGCATATGGTGGAATTTGGGAAAGATTTGATGAGATGTGAAAATGGCGAAAAGCACCATGTAGCACTGCCAATGCCCGTGAAATGCTTCACTTTCTAAATGTCATAAGATTTGCAGTGGCTTTGTGGGATGGTGTAAGATGTTATTTTTTTTTTAAAGATGTGATCTGATCATCTACTTTAGAAAGCGTCTGGCACCAGGCCTTGAGTTGAAATGAGTGATTACTGCCCCTGTGGCACAAAGTCTACATCCAGGCCTTTTAACACACTAGCACACTGACTGATCAGTTCATGTCTGTCCATGTGAAAGTGCTAACTTAACCCTGATGTGTGGATGAAGTACTGCCAAAGCCCCCGAGCCCCGTCAGGTCCGGTTTCACCCCCTCAAAGATGAAAAGAAATTTGAAGTGATCGCTCTGTTGAAGATGATGTGGGTCAAGTTGGTAATTCATTATACATTTACTTCCGCATGTCACAACATGCTTTACCTCACAGTGACACAGAGGCAGGAGTGACATTCATCACATCAGAGCTCTCTGAAAGTCTCATCATGTGATATAGCAGTGCCCTTGACCTGACCTTGCATGTGCCAGTCCTCTGTGATAGCCAGTCATTAGAACACCTTTGTGCTTTTGCACATCATTGTGTTTGTCCTTCCGGAAATCCACTACAGCTAGCGTATTATGCGATGAGTGTCGCAGGTAGAGTGGCCAGTTAATAAGGAGGTGCTGAAAGCTGCTGCTTGCCAGTGCCCTTAGAGGAATCCTTCAAATACCTGTCCTTATTAATGCACTGTGGGAAAGTCCACGCAAGACGGCTCATTTTCCACCCCTGCTTAGCTGTCGTCCTCTTTTTCATTTCAGGTGCTTGTTAGACACGTCACTGCTCGCTTAGATGATGAATTTCACTGGTGGGAGAGAATTTGGATCCTTTTATTCAGTTCAGTTTCATTTGTATAGCACATTTAACAAGAGAACTTGTCACAAATCAGCTTTACACAAATCTGGATGTAGATTTAGATCCTTGGAACTGAAGGTTTATTATAGGGTTTCTCAACATTTTTGGCTAGTAACGCTATTTTTCGTTTCTGTTCTTTTTGTTTTAATACATTTAACGTGTAAATACCTGTCAATGTTATAAACATTAATTACCACTGTTTATATGAATTCTGTTAATCCAGTGAGATTTTCACTTACATGCTCTGTGGCAGTTAGAACTTTTACAAAGTTTGGCATGAGCTGCTGCAGCAGGGCTTCAGGCTGATATAGAGCCCATGTGCTGTTTAGATTATAGGCATGCACCACAAAATATATTGTAGTGTTTCTAGCTTGAAACTGTGACCGTGCCATGGGAAATTACACTTATTTTTATTTTAAAAATAGCTGCTCTGTGCACTGCTAGTGTTTGGTGTAAAGCCACTTTGATTAACATGACAGCATGTTGGACACGATGCTGCTGTAGTCTGGTGTAAAATGGGCTTAAGAGGAGCTCCAAATTGAATGAAGGCTAATGAAATTTTCACAGTAATAATCTCATAATCTCTTTTTAGCCTTTTCACCTACTGTTATGTTTTTGTGAGGTGGGAGGAAACTGGAAAACCCAGAGGAAACCGGTGCAGATGCAGGGAGTGCATGCGCAGAACTTCCATACAGACAGTAAACTGAGCTCAGGACTCAGAACTCAGCTCAATCTGGGAACCCTGGAGGTGTGAGGCAGCAACACTACCCACTGTGGCACCATGCTGCCCATAATAATAATAATAATATGACAGTTTTAAATATTAAACTTTATGGTTAGTAAAAAATCTCCTGCGGCCTCATCTGCTTCTCAGATTGAGAATTTATGATTTATTATATTACTGATAGAAAATGGATGTGTACTGTGGTGGGAGGTGGGGGGTGCATACTTTGTACTTTGTACTTTTTTCCCCTGATGCGCTTAAGTTTAAGGTAGGTTTTTTATATTTACAGTGGTAATAAAAATGTTGGTGATCCCTCCGGGATAAAAGGATGAAGGGAGAGATACTTATTTTTTATTCAAGCCTGTCTATATTTTACTCATATATACCTTGTCAGAGCCTTATTGTAATTATATGAACGCAAACATTACATGAGAGTATAGGAAGGATATTATATATATATATATATATATATATATATATATATATATATATATATATATATATAGGGAGAGGGAGTTTAAACTGAAATGGCTTGTCTCTTGGGGGCGCTGTTGGTTAACCTTTATGCCTGTGAGCTTAGAGCAACCTTTGGCCTATTAACCTGCATGGAGGAGAGCTGTACTGGAGCTACAGCTAGTGTCCTGTTGCTCTGGTGAATGACACAGTGACCATCATCCACAAAGCCTTTTCATGTTTGCGAGTTGGCTTGGCTACTTTGCAATGCCGAACAAAACACAAACACAGCTTCTGCATTCACCAGAGTGTGACGCGCTATTTAAATGTTGTGTACTGTGAGTTTCTTTTTCCTATGTTCTGAAGGTTCTTACATAAAATAATGACGCAGGGACTTCAAATTAAAACCCTAAAAATCTGGTTTGACTGCTAAAATTAACTAAACTCTTAGAGAGCTGGTACAGCTGCATCAACGTCCAGTGAAAGCTTGACGTAGTGTTGTGGTAACTCTTTCTTTATAGAATTAGACAGAGGTCGTAGCCCCGGCTCAGGAGGCCCCACTCAGGTCCAGTGAGTGTTACGCTTCCAGCACAGCTCTTTGTCAGCCGTCCCCTGCCCCATGCAGAGAGTACTCCAGGCGACTCAGTTTAGATAACAGCAGGGCGCACAAAACTTCAAACAGCTTAACCTTCCACTTGTCTGCTTTAGTCGGAAATAATGGGATGTGTCTGTTATCACTTCATTTGTCCAGGCATAAATCGAAAGGACTGTAATAATTGTTTCAAAATTATGAAATTGCTCAGCACCAAAGAGGCTGGGAGAAATCCCCTAGTTTCTGGAGACTAAAAAGAGCCTCTAGACAGGGAATAACAAGGTCAGGCTGAATATTCCTCATGAGTGGTCACACACACAGACATGCAGTCATTAGGGCACATGATCAAAAAACAAGTCCTTCAGCATTGTTGGTTTCTGGCCTCCCGGCTCAGGGTAGAGGGATTGATTTTAATTAGCGGGAAACGCTCTCTGTCTCCTAGCCGCCTTGGTTCCGAGGGAATTATGTGCAAGAGCTCACAGCCGCAGTGGAAAGTGTCACGTTTGCTGTAGGGTCGACCACAGCTCCCTCCGGAGTGGGTAGATTTCAAAAATGGAAAAGACAAGCCCTAAGACAATGCAGTGATTTGACACTGACTGGCAAGCACAGATCCCTACTCCAAAAAAAACCCAGTCGTGTAAGAAACCCAACTCAGCAGTATATGTTGGACACACAACAGAAGGACGAGGATGGAGAATGGTGGCCATGCGGGTAGCTGGCACTTGCTTTGTGGTTTTGTAAGATCTATTCATAGGTGTGTAACTAAAGGCTACTACAGGGCACTGTGCACACTTGTACGTCAATTTCATTTAGGCTTAATTTGGAGGACGTGACAGCTAGAGTTCAGCTTAGCACCGAATAAACTGCTTTCCTGTAAGTGTAATGTGTTAGCGGTGTGCAGCGTGAGAGTGTATCCTCTCCTATAGCTAGGAGAATCACTGTTATCCTGTTTAATCACTTCTTCATGGTAGATCAGTTCAGCACAGCTCTGTTCTTGTTCGGGTGATGTCTAATTCATTATTACCAGCGCTCTCTGGATTATGTTGAGTTCTGCATATTCATTCATATTCATATTTATATTCATTAATCTCCGGTAAGTGCTTTATCATGGTCAGGGTTGCGGTGCATGCAGAGCTTATCCCAGGAACACTGGCGTGAGGCGGGAATACACCCTGGATAGGTCGTCAGTGGGCACACACACTTCCACATGCTCATTCACACCTCGAGGCAATTTAAACCAGCTAATCCACGTACCGGCATGCTTTTGGGAGGCGGGAGGAAACCGGAAAGCCCAGAGGAATCCCACATGGACACAGGTAAACATGTGAAACCTAATACAGACTGTAACCCGGACACCCTGGAGCTGTGCGGCTGCAATACTGCACGATGCACCACCATGCCGCCTGTTCAGCTTACTCTATACAACATATTTTGAGGTTAAAAAAAAAAAAAAAAGATACCCTACATTCTAAACCTGTACCCAGTGGTGTAAAAATTGCTATGGACATTTTAAGACTCCAGCTTCAGAAGCGCTTCCGTAAAACAGATTTTTTCTGTCATGCCTGCTCTGTCATTCTATAAGTTTGGAAAGGAAGACAAGCTGAAAACAAAAATCCCTGTGCATAGGATGCAACAATGCAGCACCCTGTGAAGCGAAAAAAAAGGTTTATTTACCATGAAATACGCAATATTTTTTATTTTTTTTACTTTCTCTTTTGTGGAGCTCAGAATCTAATTTGCTAAGGGGTGTTGGGGTGTGTGTTTTTGTGTGTGTGTGTGTGTGTGTGTGTGTGTGAGAGAGAGAGAGAGAGAGAGAAACAGTAGCTGAGGATCATCTTTCAGTTTTGCACAGAGCTTGAACACAGTGGGACAGTCAGAAATGATTACAGGTTCTAGCTGAGAAGTTGTCTATTTTAATGCCCTTGCCAGCAGGGAGCTCAGTTTTAGTGGAATTTGCCTCGAGCATAGACTTTGTTTCGAGAAGTTGATCACATTGTTGTTTTTTTTTTTTGTTTTGTTTTTTTTTTCAAACCTCTTTTTGTTCTCTGGATATGCTTTTCTGCCAGATAAGTGAGCGTAGCAAGAATCTTATCATGCATAGCTTTGTTTTTTTACCACCCCTGGACTGTGTCTGGGGATTTTGTGTGACACATTTTAGACCATTCGCAGTCTGATAACACTGCTGGTATGCACGTAGCATTATTTTGTCAGTAAATATTAGTTGATTGCTTAGATGCATTTCTACTAACCAAACCATGTTGAATGTAACAGATTCACAAATCTTCAGTGATTGTTTCTATTTTTTTTATTATCTTGTTTTCTTATTTTTATATTTCTGCTGCTTTGCATAGAGGTAACTTTATAATGATGCATAAAATAACTTATAGCCTGGACACCGTATATGTTTTAAGGAGAATATAAAGAACTAAAAGGCAGCATTTCTGGAAAGGATACTATATTTGATTCAAGCCAAATGTTTTTTCAATAACGCGTGAAACTTTGATTTTTTTTTTTTAAGTCTGTAGCTCTACCACAGTAAAATTTCAATAGCTTTTTTCTGAAAGTCTATGTTAAACCCACATTTAAACCAAGTGAAATGAAGCCATTCTGTCACCCCAGAATGCATCTTTTCTTCCTTGTTTATATATGAATGATCAGCCATGTTGGCTGACAGCATCATGCTTCTACACTTTGTGGCTCTTTGCTGGCTGTATCAGCTGGGCTGCTTTACTTTGCACTCTTTTAGGTCCCTCTGTTTTCCTGAACCATCAAAAACCTCTTCCCCAATCTAAAATGAATCAGCCATTGTCCAGGAAGAACCTTGAGCTCACCTCCGTCTGAACGGCATTAGCGTTGAAGCGTCACGAAGAACTGTGAAATCTGATCTGCTATGGTGAATGTTTCAGGGGATTAATTAGTTAACAGGACATTCTCTGAAATAAAAGAGAACATTTAGATGAAATGAGATTATCATCCACTGTCTGGCGAAAAATACAAAGGATTACGCGTTTCATCTGTTCGCCCCTCTTATCTGGAGATTGTGGTTTTACCAATTTGTTTTTGGGCTTTTAACATTCACACAAAAAGCCACATAAGGCTGGCTAAGCCTCTGTGGGAGAATGTGCTTTTTCTACTACCACAGCACTGACGAGCTTTGGGTTATAGGCGGCGCAGTAAAGCACGGATGGATGTATAGTAGAATGTTTAAAAATGATGTGGACTTTAAATACAGTTACTGATGCTAAACATCTTTACTTCCTTGTTCCTCCCACGTTTAGTGGTAAAATGCTTTTTTTTTTTTATTCTGGCTGTTTAACAAATGAACCATGATCACCTTTTCCTCTTTCACCTCTTTTCTCTAACCCCTTACATAAATAGTGGATGAGGTTTCCTGGCTTAGAATGTGAAGAGCTGCTCTAAACCCGGACGCCACAGGAGTGCTGTGCCACGAGTGTGTTTGACAAGCATGCTCTTGGTACCAATTTGCCCAGACAAACAAGGCTCCCAGCCACAGGATGCTGATGCTCTCCAGTCATCTGTGGAATCCACTGCACTCCTCCCTGCAGCCCAGAGGAAGGGAAACTGTATTACATTCTCACAGCTCATGGTGGATTGCTACAAAGTCAATACAGTTCACTAGGACCAGATCCGTCAGTACGTCCTTGCTAATATCAAAGCAGACTCCTGCTTCGGATCAAACAGCTCTGCTTTTAGAAGTTCTCACTTGGTCTGTGAAAGATTAACAAGTTATTGACTGACCCGAGCCGGTCCCCTCCTCTCCTCCTCGGTGTTATCTGATGGTTGGATTGAGGGTGGCCTCTGGACTCCTCTGAAAGTGTTGCTTGTTTTAGGCCTGAGTGGGTGGCTTTGATGTAAAGCTGGAGCCTTTTTTATTGCACTCGGTGCATGTGTGTGTTCCACGGCTTTCATAAACACCTCGATAAGTGTAACACGCAGGGTGATATCATTGAACGAGTGGACACCCACATGAATACACACACAGAGTACATGCCCATGTCATTACAGCATTGCAACCAGCACCATAGACAAAGCACAGTGATTGATGTGGTTTATTTACTCTCTTTATCTTCACTTCAGAAGTGCATGTCTCTGGCGTAGAAGAGCTCTGTTTCCTCTGTACTGTCCCTCAGAGCTCTTTCCACACACACATGTTTAATTTGAGATTTCCCCATTTTCAAAGGTTTTAGACAACTGTTGTTAATTAAGTTGGCTCTTTTTGTTTAAGCTCTCTGTACAGCTAAGATGAAGATATCAATGCTAGACAGACTGCTGACATCAACTGCACTGGTTTTAACCAAATGACTCGGGGTGACTTCATGGGTTTTCTCTTCTGTTTTCTGGTTGGGTTGTTGTTTGGGGGGCATTGAAATGGAGTTCAAAGGGCAACATGAGTAATGAGAGCCAGTGCAATGTGGTGTCCCACAAGGCTCTGTTTTATCCCCCTTACTAATTTTTTTTTTTTATATTCAGCCATGTAATATCCAACATGTAATCCACAATCATACTGTTAGCTTTCACTTCTACTCCAATGATTATACTTGTATAATCAAGTATAAACGCACAATTATACTTTTAATTTCTGCTAGATTCAGCAGCACAGCTACTGTGTGTAAAGCAGCACAGCTACTTAGCTGTGTAAAAGACCTAAAAGCTAAAACAGGGATACTGATGTAGGTACTTAATCCGGCCCCAATAAGGTTGCTGATTTAGCTATTCTTTGAAACTTAAAGACATATTAAGGATCTTGGTGCAGTCTGTGTTGGTTTATCTACATCCACTCTAAAAATCAATATAGCCAAAACAAGCCGTAGCATATTACGCCAGTATTATTCAACCTATATCAGCTGTCTGTTAAGTTCTTCCTTGACTATGAGGTTCTGCTTTTCATGTTTAAAGATTTAAATGATTTAGCTTCTGCATATATTGCTAATCTTCTGAAGCAGTAGAGCATCTCGAACACTTTGCTCAGCTGAGGCAAGTCTACAGTTGGACCCAAGGATCGCCCGAAGCTTAGCCCCTAGCTTAACTAGCTTGGACCCCCTAATCTTTTATATGTAATGCAAATTGATATGTTCGCATAATTGATATTTCAATAAAGATTGCATAACATAACGTGTCCCTTTCGACATGGTAAAGAACTTATTTTAATTGAAGCAAGTATGTTTGTATATTCATGTGCCCCACATTTCTTCCCAACATCATAAATTATCCTTTTGCCTAGGGGATAAGGTGTTATAAATAGGATGTGTAAGAGGTTGCTTTAACGTCTCAGGTTCCTGAAATTTTGTGGTGGCTTACCAGCACCGAAAAGTCTGCTTTTTAATCTTGCTTCCTGTGGGCTAACCAACTGACGCCTCTCCACGAAGCTCTGTATTTCAACAAGGCCACAAAAGCCCCAGCACTGCCTTGCCAGTCTCCACTGGCTCTTGGAGAACAGAGTGTACCATCAGCAAACTGGTGTCTCAGTAAGCTGGCCAAGCCTCATCTGTCAAAGCCAGGGTAAGCAAGGGAGTGAGCGTGCAGGGCGAGGGAGAGGAAGCTCCCAGATAAACATACCGCAGCGCCTAAACTCCTAATCACTCCGCGCTTCCGTTTCCAGCCTCTATAATTAGAAGGCCATCTTTTCCATGTATTCCCAGTTGATGCAAATGCTTCTTGTGGCTTGGCACCTCATTTGGGGCGTAGGTTAGTTTATGGCCGAGCCGTAGCTTGGTTTAGTCTTCTGATACAGCATAAATAGCTAACCGCCATCTAATTCACTGCCTGACTGTTTTTCTTTTTCATGTGAGCAATCTGTGCATGACCCTTCCTCCACCCCTCCGCACAGCTTCCTTTCTTGCCGCCCAGTGTGAGGGCTCAGCCACACCTAAAGCAGCTGCAGCTCTGAAGTGTGAACATGATGATGCTGGAGCACAGGCTGGATGAGCTCATCTAGTACTTTAGCTATTTTTGTGTCAATTTATTTCAACCCTCTTGCACGTGTCAGCGCAAGGTCTTTTTATGCCCTGCCATTTAAGCTCCTTTTTATACATTTGTCAAACCGCTTTATGAAGACTTGTCTCTAATTACAGCCTTCTGAAACCTCAGCATAAAAGTTTGAGCTTTGGAACATGATGACTGTCGTGTTAAATTATGATTGCGAAAGCTGTGTGTTGCTGAGTCTTGCGTGATGGGACATTCATATCTGTGTAAAAATAGCTCGTAGAGCTGTTGCACTGTTTTGAAAATTATATTCTATATAGACTTTTCATGGGCATGGCGTTTAGATTCAGGCTTTTCCCGGTGTGGTTTGCTAAGTGTGTTGTTTATAGTAAGAGTCTATACTTTCTGTAACTTGACTAACATACAAGTGGTGGAATGAAAGGCTCTGTCAGCAGAGGTTCCACATGGATTCTCCTGTGGTTGGGCTTAAAACACAGCCGCGCACTGTCGTGCCCTGAACACTGAAGGGTGAGCTTGGCATTTGGTTGTGTGCCAAGGCTCCAGCACATTATTACATTTTATAGCCGTATAAACTTGTCTCTTTTACCATGTTCATCCTCTAAAGGTAGGCTGTGTGCCATCTTGGTTTATTTTGGCTCATTGGTGACCAAAATGATTAACAAGGGCTACACTGTTTTATATGATCCAGTAATAAGCTAATCTTTCTGTTTGCAGGTATGTTGCTGGTGACTGCTGACACATTAGGGCATGATTTTCATGTGTTTCAAATCCTCACTCACCCGTGGGCATCGTCGCAGAGTGCGGTTCATCACCTGTACACCCTGCACAGAGGAGAAACTGAGGCCAAGGTAAGAGAGTTTACACACAATTCTTTGGTCTACACTAATGGCTGTAACTTTTTGCAATATAGTACAGATTCAGATATTAATATTATATTAATATTTTGGTAGTTAAGTCAAAGTCAAATTCAGCAGTGCAACATGATCTTTTGGGATAGTTTATCAAATCGCAGCACTCTGTCTGTTTTCCTCAGTCACGCATGTACAGGTTTGCGCCAGCTTTTTTCATTTCTGATTGTGATGAAATATTGCATTTCTGAATTCTTTTAATCATTAACCTAATCACTAAAAGTCTTTGAGGGCCACCCACAGTGTTTATGGTCCCTGTGTTCTAGATTCTCAGGAAATATGCAGTTTGAACATGTTTTTCATCCTCTTTGGATCCCTTTGTGTTTTCTAAATACTGTCAAGAGACATGACTTGGAGCACCGTGCAACTCTACACAGAGCAGGACTCGGCCCTGCCGCTGAACTCTCTCTGGCTCTTTCATGATTTTCCTGCACAGTGTGTGAGAGACAACAAACAGCCTGGCTGCGATCCTAGGGGAGTCCTAACTGATCTGAAGAGTGATGTAGACCCAGACTACCTTTAGTGGTGTTGCAGTCCTCTGGAAGAACCCAAAAGTGTTAGCTTTGTGAAAGTGAAATGTTCCTAGAAGTATAACTCTATTATAGAGATGTTACAGCAACGATTTTCCTCCCTGGATGGACCAGAAGGAAACTTCTTAAATTATTTGAAGCTCTTCAGCTTTGTGCCAAATGTACTTTAGTAGTACCTACAAAAAGTGGAAGTAGCTGATGGAAGTAATGGAGGTAGCTAAAATCCATATATATATGTGTGTGTGTGTATATTTATTTTTATATATATATATATATATATATACTACCCCCCAACATGGTCTCATCTTTGCAAAGTTGTCATAATTTTGTATACAAAGATTAAGGATACATTTGGGACAGGGTTTCTTTATGCATGTTTATTCATATAAAATTGACAATTTAAAAACAAAGATTTAAGTTTGAAGAGCAGCTGAGACTAACAATCCTTTCTAAATGATGATTGATTATCAAAAGTGTCGTTGGGAGATTGCGAGTTCATCAGCTGTGAGCCGAGGGAGCAAAATTGGTTGTGGGAGGGAAGGCATACTTTCCTGTCAATCATAGTGACACTAGCCAATCGTGGGTGCCTGTGAGCTTGTGTATGCAGAAGATACACAGGCAGGTAGCGCTTTCCTCTGTGTGTATTAGGCTGCCCTGTGATACAGCATTAGCAGCAGTGTGAAAAGATGCGGTTGACTGGCTTCACATGTCTCAGAGGAAGCATATGAGCCTTTACCCTATCTGGTTGGCTGTTATTTTTTTGTTTATTAATTACTTTTCACTATGAGTGCCGCCATGTTGAAGTGATGTCACAGAATCACAACTCGTAGAAGTCGGAGATCTTGAAAAAAGTAGGAATTACAAGTTGGAGAGCCCTTCACATGGATCTTTCCTACTGGGAAGTCAGAAATTTCCCAGTTCCCACATGGTCATGATCATAACATTAAAGTGTGGAAAAACAGCCTCTGGTGATCATCAGAGTCTCACTTCTGCCTGACTGTTTCACATTGAAGGCAGGCTTCAAATTTTAACAGCTTCAGTATTTGAGAATATGAGGCTGTGGCCAGCAGTCAGTCCCAGTGGCCTAGTGATATTCCTACACCGACTTTCTCAGCTTTACACGGAGATATCTGGGTCTATAGCATGTGGATGAGAGAATAAAAGCAGCTGCCATTTTTTAACTGCAGATCAGTGCAGATCTATGTCCAATTCCCAAGTAACTATTCATTTTTTTGATTGAATTGAAGACAAATACAGAAAGAAATTTTCCTTTGTTAGGTCTGTAGTCATTATTTTTGCCTACGGCCGTGATTTAGATACTTTTAACAGTGGTGCCTGCAAAAAGTACAGTGTAAAGAAGAATCAAAGTGTGAGCAGCAGGTTATGGTTCAATCCAGGACAAAAAAAAAAGAGATTCCCTATGGTCTTGTGCTCTGCTGAACTGTCTTTCAGTTTTATGCACAATTTTTTTTCTACAATTTCAAACAAATTCAAGAAGAAAATGTGGAACAGTTGGAAACGTCCACATACATTTGCGGTCATCCACAGTTCAGATTAAATGTTTTTTTTTCCAGTAATCATTAATATTTTCCAGGAATTGGTAACATGTCCCTGCATTTTAACGTTCAGTTTAATTTTATAATATACTATGTTATTGCACAAATCGGTTGGGGGAATAGCAGCTTTTGCAGCTGTTACACTGAACCTTCTTTTTTTTGGTTGGCAACTTGTGAGGTATTATTTGCTTAAGCAGAACTAATATTTATCCCTAAAGGCCTGTATGTATCCAGCAAAGTGTCATGTTTAGATATGCACACAATGATGCTCTCTGCTCCAGTGTGCAAACTTCTCACAAACTAACAGTCCAATGCACCGCCAGCTTTAAAAGCCTGCCTATCGTTTTGTCCCATTATTTCTCATGCTTACAAACACTGATATCGTGCTGACTTGAAAATGATTCACCATTAAGCACTGCCAGTAAATCCTCTTTCACAGTCCAAACTTTAGACATTATTTGCAATTTTTTACCACATTCGCATTTCCCATGAAAATCCTGTTATGTGCAATGTGACAAATAACAAAACTGGATTTTGTGGAATTTTTCACATTACCCACAACTAAATGGGTCGGTTGATTTTTCCCGATAATGTGTTGCGTCCTTTTCACACAAGCCCTCCTGATCATTTCTCAAGAACTGTCCCAGGCTTTGTACCTGAAAGACTGCTGTGTGAGTATATACAGTACTGTGCAAAAGTCTTAGGCACATGCAAAGAAATGCTGTAGAGCAAAGATGTCTTCAAAAATAATGAAATTAAATGTTTCTACATAAAAAAAAATACAATAAAGAGCAGTAAACAGTAATAAATAAAACAAAGTCAATATTTGGTGTTATGACTTTTGAGACTGCCTTTTTTTTTTTTTTTTTTTTTTTTTTTGTAATCTCAGGTACAATTTATGCAGTTTTATAAGGAAATTAGCTGTAGGTTTTCTGAGCATCTTGCAGAACCAGCCACAGTTCTTCTGGAGAATTTGATTTGCTTCTTATTTTTGCAGCAAAACCCAGTAACCATGTTTTTTTGTCTGAAAAGTGGTCTCTTACATAATATGCTGCTTTCTTTACTGATATATAAACATTTTTCTGTAACATTTAATTTTGTGCTGGAAAACTAATGTTTGGAAATCTAAAATCTTTTTGTACTAACTCAATAATGTAGAATCATAAAATAGAAGTCAACAACAACATTTGTGGTTAAAAAAATAGGGTGCCTAAGACTTTTTCACAGAACATACATACGTACATACACAGACTATTCCTCCCCTTTTATGTCTATTAGGAGAAATGTAAATATCATGTTTGTTTTTAAGATTATGTAATCTTTTAATGATGGTGAAAGTGAAGCATTTCACCATCAAACAAAGGTTTCACGTCGGTTCCATGAGGAACCATACAACAAATTGTTTCCCTTTTAGAAGACGTACCATAATCCTGTTGCACCAGAATAAATTTAGGGGTTTCACAGCAACGGGGGAGAATTCTTTTACAATCTCAAATGTTTTCATTTGTATTAGCAAATAATTTTGCAAACTATATTGAGTTTCTCCTCACTTCAACATTGTGGACTATTTTATGTTGGAGCGTCACCTGGGCTTTTTTCAGTCTTCAACTGTCCACCTTCTGTAACCTCAGATTCCTGTTCCTGGCTGAATAGAGTGTAATCCAGTATGGTCTTCTGTTGTTTCAGTCTATCCACCTCATGGTTTGATGAGTTGTGCTTTCTGAGATGCTTTTCTGTTCACCACAGTTGTAAAGAATTGTTGGTTATTTGAGTTACCATAGCCTTCCTGTCATTTCATCACTGAAATCACATTTTTTCCCCATTCTGATGGTTGATGTGAACATTAACTGAAGCTCTTGACCTGAATCTGCATGATTTTGTTAAGGGACCGGTGAGAGTATAATCCCAATTAAGTCCATTTCAGTTCCAGGTTGTAACTTTACAAAGTATGGAAAGGGTAATCGGGGAAGGGGGGACTGTAAGGCACTGTAACCCCTTTAGGACTCTAGGACACTTAACCATCCAGAGAATTCCTGAGGACCTTTTTTAAACAGCACAGTTATGGCAATGACTTTGATTGTGATGTATTGTTAGCATGTGAGTTCTGCACTTCATGAAGTTTTGATGTGAAACTGAAACAGGCCTGTTTTCTCTGTAGGCCCAAACTTGAGATGTACTACAGCCTCACTGTTAGTGGGCCACACCAGGTTTGTTGCCTGGCCATGCATAGGCTTTGATCCTGCATTGTAAACAGCACAAGCAGCAGAGAACATGCACCCTCTGAGACACATTATCTCGTGCAGAACAAATAAGAAGAGTGATAATGCCCTGTGGGCGGACGCAGACACTCGGCCTTATCTCGCTGGCTTACTGACTGCGTTTGTTCTGACTACCAGAAAGCTCTTAGAAGTGTGCATTAATGTAAATACCACCCCACTGATGACCAACACTGCCCGTGACTCAAACCTCTTACTGACCACTGAATTCTTCTGTTTCTCTTCTGATTAACTCTTTCAAAGAGTTCACATTGTTTGTGTTGGCAAAGTCCAAACCCTTGAATTGGCAAGACAGATAAAGAAGTAAACCAGACAACTAGTGACAAAAATGAAATGATGTCACCCTTACTAATGGAATTGGTGTCACGGAGTAGGAAGTGGTCACTGAGCTGCCGCCACTAAACTTCTTATCACCAAAACAGTCAGACTGATGTGAGACTGATAGGCTGACAATCTGATAGGACTAGAGATAGGCTCGTGCATTCCTGCAGGTGATGGATAATCACGAAAGGTGTGGCCGAGAATGTTCATTACGGCTGGCACGGTGTTGTGGGAAGGCACTTTAGATGGTCCGATCTCTCTGGAAGACTGTTGACGAGGATGAGCAGTGGCACAATCAGACTTTCAGAGGCGCCGCAGTGAAGAGCTTATCTCTAGCACTCGAAGGCGAGCTTTGCTTTAATCAGAAGTGTGTGTGGCTCAAATGTGTGTATGGAGTGTTTCCTGATAGAATGCCTAGGCTGGCTCCTTGCGTTTTTGCTTAAGAGAGAAATGCCATGTCTGTAGTGCAAAATTGTAGGACTTGCATGGCGGTCATCTTCTAGTGACCTCTTGCATACCAAGCCACTCTGCCTTGATAAGCAACACCTCGCTCATTCTTTTCTGTCGTCACATGGCCCACATTTTTGGGGAGATGCTATCTTTGAGATTGTTAACAGTCTCTCTGTTGGCGGCACTTGCCGGTATATACTAAACACCTGGCTGTAGGACCAAACAGGCTTGTGTGATACTGTTAACCAACCGGCTGTTCAGTGTGATTATGTCTGGAATGTGTTATAGAAACAGCCGTAGAAGTCATATTAAAAAACAAACAAACAAACAAACAAAAAAATGTTTTTTGTCCTTATGAGCTACATAGCCCCAAAAGAAAAAGATGTTTGGTAGACAGTAACACTTTTTTTTTTATACCACAGCAATTTTCCCACAATGACATTTATTTATTTATTAAATAATTATTTATTAAAGAACAACACTATGTTTAATGTGGTGAAACGTTGGTTCCTATTGTACTTTATTTATAGCAGCTATAACCATTCGTTCCTCACTAGCCTCACTTTTTCTCTTCCTCTTGAAGTTAATACAGAACAACTTTATCTCTGACTGTTAGAAAGCACTGATACAGGAGACTCCTTCCATAAATGCTAAATTAACAGTTGTTGAAGTTTCACCATATCAACAATTACACACACATTATTTAAGTCAGCCTTAGGGTGCAGTTGCTGCCAGTGACTCTGTATTTGGTACTGTGTTTGTCAAAGCATTTAAAAATATTCCTTAACATGAGAAGCATATTGATTGACAAACTAAAACTAGATTTATGGATGCATTTATATTTGAATGCTGTTAATTCAACAAATTGATATTTTTGTTTAAGTAAATTGTGTGTTAATCATTGTAACCCCGTTCGTGCAGTGACACTGGAATTGGTGTAGATTTTAGCTGTACCTGTTTGAAAGGTTGACCAAATTGCAAATTGTGTCTTTTCTGCTATGTGTATAATACACAATTTATAGTCAATTTATAGATTTATAGTCACGGTGTGCATCTTTTGGGACTGTGTGTGTTTTTTTTTTTTTGTTTTTTTTTTTAAAAATTGACCAAGAGTGAGATAGAAAATTGGTAAGATTTGAGACGTTCTTTCAGATCCCAATAACGTTGTGTCGTTGTGTCTTTCCGACACATTCTTTCTCTCTCTCTCTCTCTCTCTCTCTCTCTCTCTCTCTCTTTCTGTGTGATGCAGGTGCAGGACATCTGCTTCAGTCCTGACTGCCGCTGGGTGGTGGTCAGCACGCTGCGTGGCACCTCACACGTCTTCCCCATTAACCCGTATGGTGGTGCACCATGTGCCCGCACACACCTGTCCCCACGTGTTGTGAACCGCGTGAGCCGCTTTCAGAAGAGCGCAGGCCTCGAGGAAATCGAGCAGGAGCTGAACAGCAAGCAGGGCGGCCGCTGCAGCCCCATCGCCGGCCTTTCCAGCAGCCCCTCCGGCTCTCCTCTACACGGTCAGCACACACACTGTACATCTAATGTACATCTAATACACCTGCACAACACACAACTTTCACACAGCTCTGACTGCAGGAGCTTGTATCATTCATACACCCAGACAGACATATTTCTATGTCCTTGGCTCAAAATACAGTGATATAACAGCATACAAAATTATCTTCATACTGGGTGACTGTAGATCTGTTCTGGTTGGCAGAGCTGCTTTTCTGTAAAGTAAGACACGAAAATGGTTACAATCATAAGTCTTTACCTGGCAAGCTATCCTTGACATGTATTTAGCAGTTGTTTAATAACTTTAGCACATACACATACATACATACACACACCACATACATACATAAGCGCACACACACCCAGCACTGGTTGCTCAAATCAACAAGGGAAAGAGTAATCTTTTCCTACCTAGACTCCTGGCCGTGGATGGCTGTGACATTGGTATCAGGATTTGAAATTGGGATCTCCTGACAGTTGGGAGACAGCTTATTGTGAATTTTGATGCTGCATCATGTAATCCATTGGCTCTCAAACGTTTTAGAACCAGGGACCCATTTAACTGTAAAATAAATTTCACAGACCCTCTTAGCACAGATTTCATTTATGAACATAATCCAACTTTTTAAATATTAGGCTTTCCAGCAACAGAACACATTAGGTCCAAGTTGACATTATTTATAGGTCTACTTGTTTTTGAGTTAGTGATGTTTGGATTGCTTGGAATAAACCCATTCAATTCCAGTCAAACAGTCTAATTACTATAATAACTCAATAATAATAACAACAAGCCATTTTTGCAATAAAACAAAATAATAGTAAATTATAAATATACATTATGGACCCCTGGCTATGCTTCACAAAGCCATGTGGGTCCCTGGACCCCACTTTGAGGACCACTGATGTACCCTATGAAGTCATGCTGTGTGGACTCTATGTGTAGTACACGTGTTTAGGCATATGCCACCGCTGAGCTTGTACGATGTTGTATTATGTAGTTCTTCCATACGCAAACGTCTGTAAAAATGTCTGAGATCTTAGATAGCCATGGTCATTAGAGAGTTAATCATGTCACCTTAGAAGACCTTGCACCCAAACCCACTGCCCTCAGTGTCACAGCTCTGTGTGATATACTCTGTGTGCACTGGGTTTGTCAAACACTGTCCATGGCTACAAACACACTTGATTGACAGTCTCACGAGCACACACACACACACACACACACACACACACTCACACTCCGTGCTGACTGCCACAGGAGCTGGCGTGGCTGTCGACACTGTTTACCCATCAGTGCTCTCTAGTCCACAAAGCAGCAGTGGGATTAATCAATACCCCGTACACACTGAAAGCACCCTGCTGATGTGTGCTCAGCAGGCTCCAGCAGCCCAATGGGTGTTTGTGGAGCCCCCTGGAGAGACTCTAAAGGGTCTTACTTACTCACTGTCACTCTGGGTCATCGATCACACACACACACACACACACACACACACACACACAGTGCTCACACTCCTTCTGTGCGCTTTCAGGATTTTGACTTACACATACAGATGTCGGGGGAAATATTTATTAATTACAATTACAGTTTGCAATTACCAAATGCACATTCAGCAGGCCAGATCTATGACATGGTAGTACTCAGTGTGTCTCGTGTAGCCATGAAAGTCCTCGCAAGATGTGTTTCATAAATCAGACTCACTTTTCAAAGCAGTGCATTAGGTCCACCTGTCACAAATTAGTTTTTCGTCTGAGTTTGCTCCTGCTGCAGTGACCAGGCAAAAACTTTAGACTGATGGAGAGGAATCTGAAGATGTGGCGGTGCACATTTTAAACCCTGTACAGGATTTTACTTCAAAGCACAAGGCTGTCCTAGTTTTTATAACTTCAAGGCTTGTTCAGTGGATCCCCAGGCTAAAAGATAATAGGTTAATGGAGTCTGGCTTTTACACTCATTCACATGAGTGTGTGTGTGTGTGTGTGTGTGTGTGTGTGTTAGAGAGTGAGTGAGTGGGCATTACGCTTTTCCACTACCTCTCTTCCCCTTTCTGTGGTCCCCAGAGGCCTGGTGAGTCCTTACTCTCCTAAAGGTCCTTACTTTGAACTGGAATGTCTGGACCACTCACTTCCTGTCAGCACACTCTTCCTCTTTTACAGCTCTTCATCTTTAAGTTACCCTCTCAGGATTTATCAGCACCATTTAACCTCCTTGGGAGTATGTGGCCTTTTTATAGAAAAGATTTAAATTTTTACTTGCATATTGAAATGCCTTTCACACTCATGTTCTCTCACTTTTGTCCAAACAGTTTGATTTTATTATAACTTTTCTAAAGTATTTAAATATTAATGAAGATATTTATGTCACATCTTCATTTTCTGTGGAATGTCAGTATGACAAAATAGATAGTATTTTGGATACTAAAACTCAGTGTAGAATACAGTCAATAAATGAACATGTAATATTTTTGTTATTCCATTAATGTTTTTCACAAGATTTACTGTTTTCTGAGGAAATCAGATATTGGTGGACTTTTATCTGGATCTAGATTCAGTAGTTTTAAGGCCACTGGTTCACACCGAAGATACTACATTCATTAGACTGATTTTCATGCACAGATTTTCAGACAGGAAAAGCCAAATTAATCCTAATTGCGTTTTTTTTCTTGGTGATACGTGAGGTTTGTGGGTGTGAAGCCAGCAGCAGATTAAAAACGTGAAAGGTCACAGCACAATAGCCATAACAACAGGCGTGTGATTGTCGGCTGTGACAACACATTGATTTGGGGAAGGAAGTGGAGACATACACATCCTACACTGCTTGCTGGATACAAAAATAGAACAAAAAAAAAACTTTCTTTGCTCCCTGTTTAATTATGGATCTTTTTTCCTTTCTATCAGTCGTGTATCTTTTCCTCTGGAGACACACTGCACAATTATTGCATAATAGATGCTGCTGTGTCCAGCTCAGGTACACTCTGTGTAGAGTTTCACTATTATTCCCTGATGCATTTTTGCTGCTCATTGGCCACTTTAATAGGAACAGTCAGCCAATCATGTGGCAGTAGCACAGTGCACAGCAGCAACTGAGGACAGGCTGGTTTGAGGCTTTCAGAAACTGCTGATCTCCTGGGATTTTAGCAGCCAAAATTTTGTAGGGTTTACACAGAATGGTCCCAAAAAACATTCCAGATCTATGAGCAGAAATGCCGTGTTGATGAGAGAGGTCAGAGGAGAATGGTCAGACTGTTTCGAGCTGTCAGAAAGACTGTAATAACACAAATAACTACTCTTTACAACTGTGAAGAGCAGAAAAGCATTAACAGTTACAACAGCAGAGGACCACATCGGAGAGGAGGGAAACCTGAGGCTACAGTGGGCACAGGCTCACCAAACCAGGACAGCTAAAGACAGGTAAAAGACAAGGCGCTAAAGTTACAACATGTTCTCTGTAGTGAAGTGTATCTGATATATGATGCTAGCTCTCAGCATCAATACCTTCAGTGGTTTGGCTTTTAAACTGGCTTTTTAATAGTGGATCCTCTGCCTGTGTTACTGTGTGATCCAGCTGTGCATCAGCCTGTCCTTTGTCATATTTGTAAATAAGAGGTGAATTTTGAAAGAAGCAGGAATGAAAAGTCTTCTAGAAATATAAAATGTAAAAAAAAGCTATTTTTATACAGTATGCCAGTATATTTGTGGGCATTACTTTGTGTTACATTTATTAGTCAGTTATTTGTTGAATTCTGTATCACTGTATCGCATTGGCTTAACTCCAGTGTACAGAGTTTCTCATTTAATCGCTTCATCAAGCTCAAATGAAGATTCTAGTATATTTGTATGTGTCTGGTGTGTGTGTGTGTGTGTGTGTGTGTCTGTCTGTGTTGTGTGTGTGTGGGGCTTGTAGTCAGGCGAGCAGATCTGATGGGCTCCGGCAGGGTCAGAAGACATACTCTCTGTAATCAAAAGCTGGCTTTTTCCCCCGGCACACACACACCCCTGAAATCCATCTCTGTGACTTTAACAGCGAGTTGTCTTAAAGATAAAGTGCTGCTCGTCCGCTCAGTAAACATCAGGCATCCAATCAAGCCAAGCATCAAAGCGCTGCTCTTGTTTTAACATACCACATGTATCATCGTGCAGATTTATTGCTCTGGTTATAGCGTGTTGTGTCCGTGCCACAAGGCTGTAGTGTACAGAGTCACATGCTGTTCCCTCTCTGCCCTTCGTGTGGCGCTGTGCTCTCAGCTTTGCATGGCGAAGCCGGCAGAGTGGCTGCTGGAGCTCTGAGAGCAGCGGGATTATCTCATAAGGCTTGAGCTGTGCTCCGAAATTTCTTCTTGATATGAATCTAATCCAACAGAAAGGCTGCAGCTACTCTGTGATTTGTGCTTTATGAATGGCCTCCTGTTAGGAATGTACGGTTTTATTTCCTCTTCTGATTAGCCCTTAAAGACACTGTAATAGGGATTAGTGCAAAATAAATTGAGATAAACATGCCTGCTTTCTGAAAACTCAATTTTTCTACATAATTAAAAAAAATGCTATTAACTGAAAAGTAAGTGTGTGATTTTTTTTTTTCCCCTTGTCTATCATTGGAAAGAAAAAAATCACTTCACACTTTAGTTGTTAAACAATATATTTCGCCTTGTTTTGTACCCATTATTACACACAAACAAACAAACAAACAAATAAATAAAGTAAATAAATAATAAGGAAATAATAAATAAGTAAGTAAATGAACACCTTACTAGGTTTATTTTTATTCACAAACAATTCTTAAGAGACAAAACATTTTTATTTATGTATTTGTGAAACCAACAGTAAATGTACTTAATACAGCTATTTTACTTTTTAATCGTCTAATAGACATCACATAAAAACAGTATACACACCTTTCATTTTCACGTTTTTATATCAGTAAGGATTTTGCAAATTTGCATTTTTAAGTGTCATCAAATTAAATTGTAGCTTACTTACAATATATGTCTTTAATGTTTTTATGTCTTTAATGCGTCTTTAACATTCTTCTGTCTCACAAGCGTGTACACTGTGTCATGTGAAGATTTGTAGAGAGGGCCGATTTGGATTTATCAGTCATCGTGAGCCATGATAATATTTGTTGCCCTTTCCCACCGTGCAGTAGTGTGTTTTTGACACTTCTCATGACCTGAGGCTCTCCAACACAAGTTCTCACCATCTTACAGAGAACTTCCTCCTCACTGTAGTTAACTTTACTCCTGACCTTAGAGGAAATGTCTGATAGATTTAATTTAGCCATACATACATCAATATTTTATAGATTTTTGTTATATTCACTCAAAAAAAATAATGATGGCAAATTTTGGTAAAATCTTTCTGTATGTATGTCTGTTTTGAAAGTGTCTGCATGGTTAGCTTAAACAAACAGGGCTGTGCTTTCTGTCTTTGATCATTTGCATCATTTTTAAAGAAACCGTTTTCTATTAGAAGAGATGTGTTCATTGCTGTAAGCAGAAATGGAGGTTTGGCTGTGTATATGACTTTCCTGTGTGTTCATCTTTGTACTTCACAACGAGAAGTTTGAATCTAACATAATGTTAATATTATTTAGACACTACTTTAAACGTTCTTTTGTGGCATTTGGTATTTATAAATTTGGGTTCAGAACAGGTGGTGTATTAGTAAAATGCTGGACATTTTAATTACATTTGCACATTTAGAAAATATGCCATTATTCTAATCAGTAAATTTAGAACACTGGACTTGCTCATATGTGTCAGATGTTTCCTTTAATTATTGTTCTCGCTGTATGACCACATGTTCTTTGCTTCCCAAATGAGTCCCAAATTAACTATGTGTGAGCAGTTAAACTGGGATTCATTCTGGAGGGGAAGAACATGTGGCATTATGGTGGTCACATTAATTAAAGGAAACAGTAACACGGTGTTGATATTTAACACACAAAGGGCTCCTTATTTAGAAACCGTGTATTTGTTGTTTCATTATTAGAATTTGCTTAGACTGCTAAGATTCAGCCAGGCAGATTGACCAAGGAAAGGGGAAACCATTTTATATTATTATATTTAATTTTGCTAAGACTTTAGACGCTACTACTCCTACTAATAAAAATAATAACAACAACAATAATAATATGGTAATAAAAATTCAGTAATTTATAAATTCTATCTATCTATCTATCTATCTATCTATCAATCTATCTATCTATCTATCTATCGCCATTCAAATTTACAAATTATTGTAAAGCTTTATTTATTTAGATGAATTTATCTGTTTGTTTGTTTATTTATTTATTTATCTAAATTGACAACTATTGAAAACTATTTCTCTTTTTAGGAATTAAGTTTTTAAATTGAGTAAATAGTGGCAAGTTTGTTTTTTGTTTGCTTGTTTGTTTGTGAAGCTACACTGAGAAGAAGCTGTTTATCTTTTAAGATTTGCTTTCAAAAGGAAAATTAGTTAAATTTGTCAGACTTGTCTTTCTGTCTATCTATCTAATATATATATATATATATATATATATATATATATATATATATATATATATATGTGTGTGTGTGTGTGTGTGTGTGTATGTATGTGTATATATACACACACATACATACATACACACACAGTACTTATATATATTTAAAAGCAGTACAGCAAAGGATCTTACATATTTATTTGGAATGAATAATTATATTATTATTATTAGTAGTAGTAGTAGTAATAGTAGTAATGTACGTATGTGCTTGTATTTATTTCTGTATGTGTGTTAGAAATTGCACTTGCTGAAGTAATGGGCTATATAGATTTAGCTGCATGGTTTATATAACGTATCGTGTATTGACTAGAACCCTGGCGCATTGGTGCACTCACAGTTAGGGATATTTCTACATCTTCAAGGCAGTGTGTTTTTTGCAGATCAAAAGCCTGCTGTGGTTTAGCATAA
Source organism: Pangasianodon hypophthalmus (assembly GCF_027358585.1). NCBI lineage: Eukaryota > Metazoa > Chordata > Actinopteri > Siluriformes > Pangasiidae > Pangasianodon > Pangasianodon hypophthalmus. The sequence continues at coordinate 12,569,649 of NC_069723.1, read as the reverse complement.
ATATGTCCAAAATGGCCTTTTGTCATTGGAGCCTTCATGACTTGGAGGGCCAGATATGCTCCCCACTTACACATAAGTAAATTGACATGATCAAATTACTGTTTCATGATCAGAGCCACATGCTGAGGTCCATTGATTGAGTCTCTGGATGCCTTCCTGTTCATCCGCTCATGCCCCATTTGCTCACTGCGCTCATCGGAGGTGAAAGATGCAGTGCTACACACACACACACAAACACACACACACACACACACTTTCGCAAAAACGCAACTCTCCCAAACAAACTTGTTCACATATGGTTCTTGTAATAGTGTCATCTGAGCCCCTGAAGAGTACAGATTCCCAGTGTCATCAAGGTGCTTGCTGATGAGCTGTAAGTGCAGACATGCTGTATAACTTATTGAATTAGATTTTTGGGCATCTGTATATATTTAGCCTGAGTTGCTCAATAGGTTATTTATTAAGATGCAAATGTAGTTATTATAAATAATACTAAGTATATCATATTTAAAAATCTTAATATTAGAGTGTGACTTGGATTCATATCAGCAGGTCTACAGTTTTGTTTGTAGTGTGTCACTAAACATTGAAATATTAATGCTATATGATGGTAAAGAAATTATTTTTTCATCTGTGGTACTATTTCTATATCTTGGCCTTCTGTAAAAGTGTGCAATTATAGCTATTATTTAAGATAAAATACAAACCAAACCACTTTGTTTACCTTGTAAATGCAGAATTAAGTATCCCATCTCTCTTGTAAAAGCAGTTATGCTACAGCAATATGTCCTAATATTCAGGACGTTTTACAGAATATTACACTTGCTGTCAATAAAATGTGCTGTCAAAACTTGCTGTCCCTAACATCCATTCAGTGGATGGCAGCTTGCCATGTTTGCAGATGCTGGCTCGACTCCACTGTGAGCTCGAAAATAGTAGCCCAGCATATACAGCTTAAAAAAAAAAAAAAAAAAAAAAGAAGAAGAAGAAGCTGAGGCAACCTTGGCTCTCGTTCACCATTACCCAGGAGTCAGCGCTGATGTCTTTTCCACCAATGTCTGATTTCCTCAGAAAACAGTAAATCTTGTGAAGTTTATTTTCTTTGCAGCATCTGTGTTTTATAATGGTCCTTTTAATTTGTTTTCACTTTGTCCAGTGGGATTGCTTTTATCCGGCACTTTCTGGTCTCCAGTTTTTTTTTTTTTTTTCCTCCTGGAAGTGAGTATTTTAATAATGATAGTTCTGGGAATTGGCACAGCCAGACTTGACAGCGCTTTCCCTTTAGCAGAACAGCCATTGTTCCTCTTCCTCTCGTCTTCTCCCTGCCTCTTTTCTTCAGTCCCCGCCTCTTGTGTGCTGTACACTTCATCCAATACATGTCTGTGAAACTTGGACTTAGAGGGGGGAAAAAACAAGAATGGGGAAATGGTATATATATTGAAGTATTCCCATAGCAGGAGCAGGGCTTTATATAAGGCACTTCTTTGCAGTCTCAAATCCTGTGCTATTTCTCAGTGTTTAACATTTAAACCCGCTGAAATACAGTATATCATATAACCTCGTGTCGTAATTTCCCAGGGAGTGTTTCTCATGTTAATACAGAACAGCTTTATATGCTTATTAGATGAGAGTTGATGGTATGTGTGGCTTAAAGGTTCTTTTCAGGAGCGAAAGCATGGTCAACACTTTCCCTGATGCAAATAAAACAGCTTGGGAGAGAAAAACAAGATATCAGTGACAGTGCAGGCAAGTCTGTGCCATTAGAAGAAAATGCAAATGAGCGAGAGGGGGCAGGATCCTGAGGGGTCAGGTGACAGCATGACCCAAGCTGTCTCCTGGAGTGAGGCCTGCAACGGCTGTGGATTTGCATTGATGGATCTTCTTTCCATCGGCCTGTCACGTATGAGTGCGCAAGCTCTCGCGCATGAGTCATTAATCAAATGACAGCTCTGTAGCCAGCATGGCTTGGAGTGACCAGGCACCTTACACACCTAGACGTGCCACTTCTAAGACTTTGGGTCAAGCAGGCCACGTTGACGTTTCCATCTACTTTGCATTCCGACTTGGCCTTGGGTGCGTTTGGGAGATGTGCGCGGGATTAGAGCGCTGTAAACCTGCAGTGAATGTAGCTGCCCCTGCTTTGTGTTTTAGGCAGACGTTAAAATGATGGAGAGGAAAGGTAATACAAGGGCAGAGTATGTCTTCTTGGAAAGATGCTAAATTCATTAAGATTTTTCCTTCCCCTTCTCCTCGTCTTTGTCTGTCAGAAGCACCATTATGGGTTTTCAGGCTGCTTCCTGTTCAAATTCCTTTTATTTTCTGCTGCTCTTGCGCACAAAAGGTAGCTGCGTTTGGGGTGTAGTGGTTTTGAAATGTGAAGGGCCCTTGAGAGCTAGGCACTGCGTGGAATAGGGCGGGGGTTTGTGTAATGTCTCCAGCAAAAGCCTGGCTTTATTGAGGGCCATGAGCCTTAAATAGCTGCTCTTGGGTAAGCACAAAGCCAGCGTTTCTGGGCATTAGTGAAACACAGAGAGTCTGGGTAATGATCTAAAACCCCTCTAAAACACTGGTGCACGGCTGTTCTCAGCGCTTTCACTCCCAGATAATCAGGTTTTATGTTTTAGATTTTTCTCATTGAGGGCTTTTGCTCTGTGTATAGCCTGAAGTTCTACAATATTACTGAGATGATGTCAAAAACGTAGCAGTTTGACGAAGGAAACATAATGGAGTAAGAAAAACACTTCTTTACTGATTAAGCCGTATATTTATTCTATAGGATGTATGTTATTGTGGCTTTTGTTCACACTCACACACACGCTCACACACACACACATGCGCACACGAAGACCTGAATACACCATCTTTGATAGATCAGGTTCAGTTTCCAGGTTTGGAATTTTTGGATAATTATACAGAATAAAAATGTAACCACAAGTTCACATTTATTTAAGTTAATGCTGTGACAATATGACATTTCTTTGAGGGACTTTATCTTTAAGCACTTAGCTATTTAACCTTCATATAAATCATTGACAGAAAGGAAGCAAGACAGTGCTACAAAAGTATATTAGTATATTAATATTAAAAAAAAAATGTCCCTTGCAAATTAAATCAATAAAGTGATATGAAATTATAATAAAAATCCTTTTTTTTTTTTTTTTTTTACACTCACATGCCCCTGATTTATTTTACAGTTCCCAGTACTTAGGCCCAAACATTTTAATTGTGTGTAGTTGCTGTTGCTGTTATGCTACTTTTCTGAAAATTGATACAGCTCATGTTATGTTCAGTGCATGAATTTTCTTACAGTTGAATACAAGCTTAAGCTTATATAGTCACTTAAAGAATTATTATTTATTTATGGTAGTAAATTCTAGAATGTACTTTAAAATAACAATAAAAGTATACGTATTGTTGCCAGGAAAAGTATTGAGCAGTTACTTATGTAGGAAAACAAGTGAATTACATTTTAAAGCTCTGATGTGTTTAGGATTCATTGGCATTTGCATTGCCTGCACTACTGAAGTAAACAAGCCTAATGTTACTTCATTATCACACTTCATATCTTTACTAGCCTGAGGGTTAAAGAATTTGAATTGGCAATGGATCTTTTATATAAACATGCAGCATATACTGTACATACTGAGGCCTGTAGAAAACAGGTGTGTTTTTTATATTAATGAAAATTCTCTGGTGTATTTAGGCAGACCGTAATGATGTTAATGGTACAGCTGATGTGTCACTCACTGGTCAGCAAATATGTGTGTGTGTGCGCGTGTGTGTGTACACACACACACACACACACACACACACACACACACACACACATATATATGGAGGTGCATCAGGATGGACCGTCGTGTCTGATCAGCTCCATATGTGCAACAGGCTTGTATGCTGAGCTTTGCTTCAAACCTGTACTACCCTCTACTTGTGTTTTTGTTTTTCAGATTCTCACTTCAAGAGAATCGTTTAAATCTGTTAGTCTCTGCATAGGGACCTTTTTAACCGGGGAAATTACCTTTAGGATATGATTGTCTGTCACAGGCTTTGTGTAGGTTCCCCCTTTGTGTGGGGGTTGTTTGACGAGTGGGGGTTATTTAAGCATGGCTGGTGATTGCGGTTGATTAACGCAGGCCTCTCTAGTGTAGCATCTTGAGCCAGTTAGCCTTAATCAGGCTTATGCTGGACACTGAAGAGTTGGTCCAAGAGATGTCTGTGTGTGCTGTGGGTGTTGGTAAATCACAAGAGAGTCTAATATCTTGTTACTGTAAAATTAAACAGGTGAGATTTGGGAATTTTGCCCCCTCCGTTCGAAACTAATTAAGCCGTTCTCAACGTGAATGTGGATTAATCTGACAGTTGCCAAAGGCAAGTAATGCACATTCAATGAGCGCAGTCCAAATATTTGAGACTCGGAGAATGTAATTATCTTCTGCCGTTATTGTAATATTTTCTGTATTATAGAAATGTTATGAGATTTAAAAACTGTATTTTGTGCCTCACTGTGACAGTTACCGAGTACTAGGTGAAAGATCAAACTGTCTCACATTTAATAATAGCTTCTCTTTTAGCATGCGTGCTAACATATTGCTTTAACAGGCACTTTTAAGATCCTCTGTTTGTAAATTGCAGACCTGATCGCTGATATCTTGGTTTAAGAATGACATTATACTTTAACATTGTCAGCTGTGAAAGCTATATTCAATAGAGGGCAGGTCAGAGCCCTCAAGTATTAGCTGCTTCTTATCTAGATGATCCAGATTAGTACATAAAACTGATTTTTCTAGGTTTGTAGGATACATTAAAATATATTTTTTCTGTATATATATTTTTACTGTAATAATAATACTGTCTAGAATAGTGCATAAGTATGCAGAGATGTTTGCCTAGTTCTAGATTGTTCAGTCTGTTCAGTATAGTCCATGCTGTACTGGCTCCAGTATTCAAGTTGGTACTGCACCATGGTTGTGCATCATGTTCATTTTTTTTGTGCACAATAGACACGCCAAGATGCAGGGCAGCCATCTTGAGACGTGTGCACATACATAAAAACAAGTATAACCCTGGTGTACATTCTTATGCCTGCGGCTCTGTGTTAGCCACACCAGATGGCAGCTCTTTATACGTCCTGGTGTAGGACGTATGTAAGCTGCCATTTGATGCGTGCAACTCAGAAACTCCTCCCAATTCAGTCCTTCGTACTATGAAGTACGATTACAATATTGTCATGGCAACTAGCAGCAGGTCACCACCATCGCCCGCCTCATCCCTTCAAGCCTCTAGCACAGCTCGACTAAACCCACCATCCGTCAAGATACAGGGAAGATGTGCATCAAGGCCTTTCCTCTGTTCTGCACCCTAGTGGTGAAATGAACTTCTCCAGGTTGTATAAACAGCAGAGTCACTGGCTGTTTTCAGACGAAAACTAAAGACCCACCTCTTCACCAAGCTCTTGAATTAGCGCCTAATAAAAACAAAAAAACTTGTGTGTGATGTGTGATATTTTAGCTTGATGTTTTTTAAGACGCAGACCTAATGACCTAACATGAGGATATATTTTTGATAGAGACCGCAAAGCTTCTGTACGTTTCTGTAAGGTTTTTGTAACAGAAAAGTCCTACAGTTTCGTAGCTTAAATAAATCTGATGCTGATGTCTTTTCCTTGTTTTTTTTTTTCAGCCAAACTTACCAACCAAGAGTCCTATAACAACTTCACCAACAACAACATGGGGAATCCGCGGCTGTCCCCTCTGCCAAGCCTAACGGTGGTGCTGCCGCTGGCTCAGATTAAACAGCCCATGACTCTGGGCACCATCACTAAGCGCACAGGGTGAGTTTCTGCACACGCTGTTCAGGATGAAACTGAGATTAAGCAACAAATTGGGTCCTCTTGTTTGTAGGGTACTATATTGTGCCATGTTTGTATGTATTTTTCAGTCATGACTGGTGGCTTCTTCTAACACAAACATTTGTAGTCAGAAACTTCATAACCTAATAAATGTACGATCATACAGTTTGTATGACACTATACTGGCTTCCTGTGCTGGCTGCTTAGCCGCAGGACTAGTCTTTGGACTACAAACATGTCTCAGCTGATTTGGGGTGTGATGACATTTGTTTTAAGGGCAAAATTGGAAATTTACATACTAAAAACAATTTTATAGGAATGCTGATTTTAAAAGAGTTTGCTGATCTTTATTCATGAATAACACTGGATCAGTGAGTGTGAGTAGAATTGTTTTTGTTTTTTTTAATCACAATTTATCACTCTTCCCCTTTGAATATGTCACCTAGCTGTGTCATCTTGCTGTGCTGCTCTACTCTTGGCAAATCACATTTTTAAATTTCCCATTAGTATCAGTGTTATTTGAATGTACGTGTTTGTTAGCAGATAGTGCAATGTCCTGTAACTGGTGTGTTTTTTTTTGTGTGTGTGTGTGTGTGTGTGTGTATAGAACATAAGACAAAAATGATGAAAGTGAGACTTGTAGCTTATTTCATGCAAACTGTGTCAGTTTTCAAAGCAAGCACGAACGATTTTGCATCTGTTGTGCGGACGGGATTTAGATTTCTGTCGTCTTGATGTGTATAGTTCGACTGGTATGCAAACCCAGTGCAGTGTTCTCCTTTATGTTGTTCTTTTCTCTACTCATTATTCAGGTATAATCGATGAATAATACCTGCCAAATGTGCACCATAGCTTGCGGATCGCCTCCGTGTAATATGAACACAACCTTAAAGACTAGTCAACCGTATCAACGACTGCAGTAAACATTTACATACTGGCTCGTCATAATTACGATTTATTCCAATTGTTTATTTTTATTTAAATGGAAAGTTTGAATGGGAAATCCACTAACGAAACAAGTGACGCAGCAGGGGCAATGGCAAAGTGATAAAGACAGAGAAGGGGTACTGTGGGTGGAGGAGTGGAAGCTCATGTTTTAGTTCAGATGCTTGTAGATTTATGGAAATGTGTTATATTTCACAGAAATATGCAAACTGAATTTTTAAAAAAAAAAAATTTCATGAATTTAAACAATTTATAGTGTGGAGTTACAGTACCTATTTGTAATGACAGCACGCTTCCTTTTTGCTCCTTCTTAAACTACAGATTGTAGTAGACAGGACTGAGTGTTAATGGTTGCCAGTGTTTAATATGTCTTCTTATACCACAGCGCTGTTGAATTTTCAAATGGGATTGGTGTTGATTAAATTCTACAACAGCAGCTCTGACAGTAGTTTCAGATGTAATCCAAATCACTGGTTCATTTTAATGTGCTCTAATGCATAATACTAACATAGTCATAGTAATAACTCTTTCACAGGGACTAATCTAAGACTAATAATAAACATATATAAAAATGTTATTTGAAAAAGAAAAATGGTTAAGCTTTCTGGGCAGAGCATATTGTGCTTTCAGATCTCTCAGTACTATGCCAAGCTGGATCCTTTTGTCTTAACAATAACTTATCAAGAGAGAAAAAGAGAGAGTTTGGTGAGGGAATGAAGTAAGGGATAACAGGAATGAACTTAACTTGTGGACATTCTACAACAATAAATGTAACTACGGTTAAAACATATGATGTTTATTAATAAATTAAAAATTGCAATTGTTGACTTTTTTTGTGACATAAGGGGAATAAAACAGTTTAGAATGTGCTGTTATTGGAAAGTAATCAACTTTGGGGTGGTAACTGTAAAACTCTTACACTTTGAGCCGCATCACACTACTTTGTCCCTTATTGTTTTCCTATAACAGCGCTCCCTGTTGTGTTTTTTCTTTACTTATCCTCTTTCTGTAGTAACATTTAAGGAAAGCATCCATCCTTTTCTTTAACATGGCCCTGGCCAATTTCACACTTCTCCACTTTCACTGTTGCTGGATATCAGGCTGTTTACACATTCTGTGCTTCACGTCTGTGCTTTTGTTTGTGCAGATGCATTTATTTTCATTCTCGTCACTTTTTCCACTTTTCTTGTTCTGTCTGCCTTCAGCTGTGACCAGCATGTGAAAACTAAGCAGAAACTCCACTCCTTAACATGCTTATTTCAGAGTCTGCCTCAGATGATATCCGTCCATCCAGCCCTTCCTCACAAAGCCTTAGTGCTGTAGGTGTGTGGGTGAAGGGACATGTCTGAGCTCTGCACAGTGCCTCACTATGAAGGGGAAGTAGATATTAGCAGGCCTCCACCAGTGCAGGGCAGAGCAGGTTGCAGGTTGGAAGCCTCTCCTGCCCTCTTGCGTGTACGATGAGACACTCACACTGACTGCGCAGGAGCAGTGAAGGCCCATCTGTCAGACAGCACAGGCCTCCACACGGTGTGTATCTGTACGACACTCTGAGCACATGCATTTACACCTGTATGAACAATCCCTCTTGGCAGGATGGAGGTGGGACACACCAGGTGCTCAGCCTTTTGTGTATGTGCTGCGCTGCTGTGTGCTTATGTCTACTTCAGCCTGCAGACGCATGTACACACACACATACACACGCACACACATACACAAATAGGGTCAGGAATAGGTAAAAAAATCGATTATTTACTGAAATCCCACACACTCCATTGGTACACTGGTACAAGTTTAAAGCTATGAGAACCATAACCTGAAAGAATGAAAGCATTGTAAATTTGTAGTAAGTCATTTGCAAAATAATCAGGTTTAAATCATAAGTATGACTTTCTCAGTTAATGAAACGTTCAGCTGTAATTCTCCTGAGATTTATTAATGGCCTAATATATATATATATATATTTTTGTCAAATAAGTTTTATTGAAAGACAAAGATTTTGAAGATAGATTTGCAATCTTACATATTTTGTCTCTATTACATGTACAAAGAATACAATCAAAATTAGAAAAGAGAGAGGAAAAGGAAAAAAAAAAAGGCAAACAAAGAGCAGGACACTCGAGTTCTTCGACTCCAAACTTGGCAAACCATGTCTTCATGGTGCTGGCTTTGTGCACATGGGCATTGTCATGCTTCAACTGGTTTGGGCCTCTTAGTTCCAGTGAAGGGAAATTGTAATGCTACAACGTACAAAGTCATTCTATACAACTGTGTGCTTCCAACTTTGTGGCAACAGTTTGAGGAAAGAACACATATATGTGTGTGATGGTCAGGTGTCCACATACTTTTGACCATATACTGTGCAACAGGATCAAAAATAAATTCACAGACAACATGAAAAGAACATGGTTATGTAATGCATAAAATAGCAAACACACTAAAAATACATAACACAATCCATGATACAATCCAGACACTGATTTATGTGAGCATTATAAACACGCTATTAAAGTAAACGTTTGTTTGCATGACATGGTATATCTTTCATTCATTTATTCATTCCTTGTTTATCTGTCTAGTATGTTCATATGTAGATGTAAATTAGATAATTAATATAAATCAAAGTCAGACTGTTCCTTTTCAAAGATTTTTACGTATGATAATTTATTTATCACTGAGGGAAATTGTGAGGATGCTACACAACAAATCTTGCAAAAACAAAACAAACAACAAAAAGTTACAATAAGTAAATAAGTAAATAAAGTGATAAGACTGGCGTCACATACATCTTCACACCCAGTGTTCCGAGCATGACTCCGGATCCACTGCGACCAGGATAAGGCGCTTACTGAAGAAGAATATATAAATAAATATAATAGTAGTGGCAAGTGATCATCTGTAAAAGATCAGATGTCTTCCAATAGATTGTCAGGTCATAATAACCATAAATATTTCGATTACATAAATAAAGTGAATAAATAAATAACTAAAGGGCAGGTGAATGTGAAAGTGTGGCATGGCTTGTACACAGGAAGGAAGAGTTATAAAGTCTCATGGTGACAAATATTATGTAATAATATATAATATGATTAATATATAATATTATATAATAATTAATTGTAACAATCATGATTTCATTGTTGAGCAAAATAATCAAAACAATGATTTAAGCATATTTTTGTTGACGGTAGTATACAGATCCCTGTGTTATGGTAGTTATGCTCTTTACATACCTTTACAAACTGCAGACTAGTTTGTATTACAGTGTGTTTTTCTGAGTTCATATCATTTTGTTTTTATTATTGCTGTATTTGTTATATTACACAGTCCAATGTTATTGAAATAATAGTGCTGAAGTGATGTGACTTAAATTAGCTGTGCAGCAGTAGAGTGTCTCTCGAACCCAACATTTTTTTATACATACTGTGAGCGTATCGTGTCTCACACACACCACATGAGAACACTGGACACCATCATGTCTGTTAGAGCTATTTTTATAAATACCAACATTTGTTTTAATGGCATCATTTCTGGAAATTCAATATTGTCTGTAGTTTTTTTTTTTCAGCTGCATCACATCTTATTCACTACATAGTGCTCTGTTTTTTTTTTTTGGTTGTTTTTTTTTTTTTTTGGTTGTCCAAAATAATAGTAAAGAATATCCCGGGTGCTTATAAAATCTCACAGTGCAACTGGTTAATGTTCAAAGCTATATCCTGTCATGCATTGAGTACCCATAATGCACTTTGTTTGTAGTGAATAGTTAGTAAGACACCATTTCTACCACTCTTTCACTCTCTCTCTCTCTCTATCTCTGTCTCTAACTGCAGCCAGTCAGAGTAAGCACAGGGGGATGTAACAATCGTGATTGGTTATACACAGCAGCCAATGAAAATAGTGAAGGTGTGGCTTAGTGATGTCAGTTAAATAAATAGCCTGAGTGTGTTAAATGCTGTTCCTCTCTACCCAGCATTTAAGCGGTTAGATGTACAGCTTACTGAACCATCTTCTGATGTTTATTCTGTATTTATAACAGAATTTTTGATCTCATACATTTAATTTGTTTTGTCACCGACAAGAACAATATTTATGTGAAACCATGCTTAAATAATTATGACTTTTTTTATATGGAAGTAATATTTCCAGATTCCCTAGCACTAACATATGATGTCATGGTATGATATCTTATCAAACAGGCTTTCTGAAAGTAATCAACTGATACCAAGACCTTGTTATTAAGTTTTTTTATAGACACAAAGTCGGTTAACCATTCTGTTTTACTCATGAATGTAAAGCAGTTTTTATTATTTCAGTTTAAACCCCTGTCAAAATGATCACTTGTGTTACCACTATGAACATTTAACCCAAGCCACAGGCGTGCTTCCATGGGGACCTGCAAAACACACACTCGATTTTCCGTTTATCCCTTAACACAGCTGGACATTTACTGAAGCAGTTTGGCTGAACTACCTCACTTAGGGTTGGAGGCAATTGAGGACCAATCCTGCAACCTGCTGGACTGATCATGTACCTCTGCATTGCCTTCATCCGCCAGCTCAAGTCTCTGTGTCACTATGAATCAGGCTATAAATCAGAACATCACACGCAAAGGCTCATGTAAGCCAACCCAACTCTAACAACTGTCCTCAGCATGCTGCTGCCATTCTCACCATGTTGAGTCAATCAGCGAAGCACACGTGGTACATTAGCAGCTGTTCCGTAACTGTTCTCCAGTAAGAAGCAGATTTAAAGAGGATATCCATCTATTTGTTTGGATTTGTTTGGAGAGTGATAATAGAGATGTGAGTTTTGCTCAGTACAGCAATGTACATTACTGACTTTTTATGGAATTATACACTCAAGGGCAACTTTAATAGGAACACTGTACACCTGCTCATTAGTGTAATTATCCAATCATCTGGAGCAACGCAATGGATCAGATCATGCAGATGCAGGTCAAAAGCTTCAGTTAATGTTTACATCGAACAACAGAATGGAAAATCTGATCTCAGTGACTTTGACCGTGGCAGGGTTGTTGGTACCAGATGGTCTGGTTTGAGTATTTCAGAAGCTGTTGATCTCCTGGGATTTTGCACAAAACAGTCTCTAGAGTTTACACAGAATGGTGCGAAAAGCAAAAAAAAAAAAAAAATTCTGTGAGTCACAGGTCTGTGGGCAGAAATTCCTTGATGATGAGGTCAGAGGAGAATGGCCAGAATGTTTTGAGCTGACAGAAAGTCTGTGGTAAATCAGATAACCACTCCTTACCACTGTGTTGAGCAGAAAAGCATCTCGGAATGCACAACAATAAGGTTGAAGCAGATGAGCTCCGCTAGCGATACCACGATATTAGAATACCCCGTCGGGTTGGAGTCCTGTCAGCCAGAATCTTAGGAGCTGGACAGTTGAAGATTGGAAAAAGACCAGACGATATTTTACATTGATTTAAGCTGCAATTTGAGCTAGACCCCTAATAGTGCTGAAGAAATACTCCAAGAATTTTAGGAAGAACTTCTGACACAAAATAGGGAACCCATTCTCCTTCAATCAATAATGGAAAGTGGACTTTAGTTCTCGTTTATCATTATTGCTTTTAGGAAAACTTTTTTTTTTTTTTTTTTTATTTTACTGTTAGCAGTTAATATCCATTTGTCCATTTAATTCTGCAAGATTATCAAGAGTTCTAAATTGATCTTTTGGCCTTATATTCTTAATTGTGTTGAAAGATAGAACCAGATTGATCTTTGTGATATCCTCAATGATTGTTTCTGTGATGCTCTGTGTTTTTGACCAATTAATTGGACATTAATGGTTTTTTCATGTATGTGTGTGTATCTTTCCCGTCATGAAGACCCTACCTCTTTGGGGCAGGATGTTTTTCCATTAAAACTCCATGGTGAGTTTTTCCAATTCATTCCCAGCATGCTTCACTTTGTATTCACTCCCGTGAATGACTGCATTAATTTTGTACTTTTGATATTTCAGCTTGCTGTTGTCAGTTTTTTTTTCCTACAAGCCTGTGGTAACACTTAATATGCTTTTTTCTCTTTCTGTCTGTGCTTCATTCCATATTATTTGATGAGAGCTGATCATTTTCTTCAACAGCATATATAATCATAAATAATAAATAGATTCTTTAATATAACCATAAACAAATACAATTCAAATATTCTAACTCATTTCTCCTTTTGAATTCTTTCGAGGCATTTTCAAAAAAAAAGTGTATAGTTAGTCACTGAATCTTGGATTTTTTCTGAAATTGTATATTTACGTCTTGTGAGTCACTGAAGTTGTTTTCTGAGTATAGCAGTCTGTTGTGGTGTCAGTGTGTTCATGTGATCGTGGAGAGTGTCTCTGTGTGTGATGGGTTTAATCCCTGAAGCACTGTTTTTCAGGAACATCACATAGCTTCACTTATGCAGTGCTTGAATTCAGGCCAGTTTCCCACAATTACTTATCCATTGCTTGCTTCATTTATCTTGTTTGGACTGAAAGACAATGATTGTTTAGTCAACCGCATCATCTTTGTGCTCCGATTCATCTTAATTTGTGATTTCTAAGACCTGGCGACTTGAGAAAGACACTGAACTCCACAGGGGAGGGGAAGAGTGATGGCTGAGGCAGTCATGCATGTTGTTCTTTTGATTTTAGGACATAATTAGTTAAGAAAATTGTAATTATACAATCATGCTTTTGAATTCAGAAGGGGTTGATTCATTTTCTATTACAGCAGCTCTGACAGTAGTTCTAACTACAAGGTTTCTATTAATGCACTCGTTCAAATACGCTCTAACCTAAGATGAAAAATAAATGGATTAAAAACTTGCTTTTATTTAACACAAAACCTGTATAATCATTGATGGGCTTAAGTTTTCTTTCTTAAGGAGATGTTTATTCATGATTCTCAGGTGTCAGTGTTTGTAACAGTCAGTAAGCTATGGGAAAGTCTTCAGAGCAGAGACTTCACGCTTTTCTTTTTTAAGGATTAGTGAGGGAATAACTTTTTATAGCTGCGATAACATACGTTATAATAGGAACTAACTTGTTTTCCACAACAATAAATGACAAAACTGATAAAAAAAAAAAAAAACATAGTGCATGTTGTTCATTAATAAATAAGAAGCTGTAATCCTTCCCAAATTGCTGTGCAAAAGAGGAAGAAAACATTTTGGGATTTGCTGTTATAGGAAAGTAATCAGGTGGTAATTTTGCATCAGGCCACATCACACTGCCCCTTCAATTGATTATTTTACTATAACAGCATGCTCCACTAGTTTATTCATTACTTAGATCCTGGAAGAAAAATTTAATCTGCTGATCTCAGGTTTGTAGCAAAAACAAAATAATACGCTTCATTTTATTGCAAAAACAAAAAAACTGAACATTTTTCATAATATGCATTGTTTCTATTTCTCTACAGCATTAGAAATGTTAAGAATATTTAATAATAAATATTTCTATCTATTTCTAGCAGTCCCAGTGATAAAACTTTGAATCTCCCTGTGCAGTAGTTAATCATGATTAAAGCATTTAATACTTGGTTCAAAAACATCTTCACTATATTGCTTAATCTTATCACCCACACCTGCAAAAAAAAAAAAAAAAAAAAAAAAAAAGGCCAGCCAACACCGTGGGTGTATTTGACTAATACAGATTAATTGCATGCACATCTGCACATGCTGTTTCATATTTTCTGGAAATGTTTGTAGTCACTGTGTATTTCATAGATAAGCTAGATTTATGAATGGCCTAATTTAACTGGCCCACTTACAAGGAATCTCGGGCCATTAAAAGAATCCCATTTGTGATCATTTTGGTAGAAAACTTCCACTAGATGGTCTCGTTAAGGTTTTTAAGCCGCCTTGATTCTGCCTCTGAATAAAAAGCATGTGCTGCCTTCCCCTTGGTCTGGGAATGAGAGCTCCACCTTATGATCGAGTACTCTTCTTTTTAAAGTCTTCTGTTTTCTGTTTCAATGTTTTGAGAATTCAGAGACATTTTGTTCTGAGAAACTGTAATATCCTTAATGATTTCCTTCCTAATGAGTTGCTAATGCAAGTGGCACCAGTTCCATTCTCTTCCCTGCACTTCATTTACTTAAATATTTTCTTGAGTTTCTCTTAATTGAATGAAATAACTCTTCAAATGGCCCACGGGATCACATGACAAAGGTTGAACTGTGAAGCCGATGAAGCCGAACTTCAGCTTGTCTTGTGATAAAATCTTTGACGTGTCCTTTGATGATGCGTGTTTTTAAAAGATTATACCTTCGCCTCTAACTCAGATCCATTCATGCTTTCCACGAGTAGGAGTGTGGTTAGAGCCCCAAACCGTTATTACACAACCGCATGAGCTCATCGTTCAGTTAAATCTCGCCGCACTCCAGGCCTGCGGAACTTGCATTAGTGGCTGTTTCATCGCGGAAAGAAAAGTCGCACAGGAATGAGAGTGGCTTTCTCAGTGGTGTTGTGATGAGGTGGAACGATGGAAATGGAGGAGAAAAGCCCTCAGTCTTGCCTCAGCGTTTGATGCACGGCTGCGCTGTTTACGGCGGAAAAAAGCACTCAAGTGGCCACCATTAGCACATTGTGTACCGCAGCCATGTGCTCTGCCTGTGTTTGGGGAAAAGATTGCTGTAAAACAATAAATATAATGTTGAAGGACATTGCCACATGCTTCTGAACTCCTTCAAGCGCACTCTAATACGGACCCTCCTGATATACACCGACCATATGGATACCTCGGCCATTCCTCCAAGTCATGGCCAGTTCTCTGCTGTGGCTCTTTGTAGCTCTGACAGGATCTAGAGCTCTGCCATATTTGTTTACTACAGGCCCTGAAAATAAATGGCGGCTGCTTCTGGTCCTCGATGGCGCCTTGCCTGTTCCCAGACTCTAATGCACTGGGACTTTGATCGTGGACATTACAGATTGAATTATGCCCTTGAGGAAAAGCTATTAGCTCAAGTCAAGAGGCCTCATTTGTTAAATTAAAAGTGGAAATGACATGCGAGGAGTCTTTTCAGTGAATTAGTAAGACAGAAAAAAAAAACCCTCAGAGTCTCTGCGTTAGGGAGCAGCAGAAGCAGAAAGGAAATACAAAGAGAGGAAAAAGGAAAGAAAGGCTGAAGAAAGAAAATTGGATCCTGTTCACTAACATTCATCTTTCTTTCTCCGGCGGCACACTAAATATGTTTATTTTTTATATTTCATTGATATTGGGTTACGTTTTTTTGCAGGATGTTTTCAGTGCCAATATTTATTCTGAATAAGCCGCACATACACATGGTCTGCGGAATCGCTGCAGCCTGCGTTGTCTGTCATGAGAGCTGAAACCCCAACACTTTCAAGCCACTTACAGTGAGAGTAAGAGGAAGAGTGATTTAAAACGCAGACATATCAACGCCAGCGGTTGTTTTACTTAAAGAACCAGAACATTGTGAACCAAGCTGTGATCTGGCTCTGCTGGCAGCTGCCACTGACCAAAGCCTCTTCAAAGAGTTTCACTTAAAACCTCACTGGCAAGATGCTTCTCAGTTGCCCAGGCTCAGGACTGCAGCCAGACCTGCTGCGCAGCTCCAACCAGCACCATGTGCCACTCTCGTTCTCATAATAATAGGCTGTTTTATATTCCAAGGTTGCCATTTATACATTAAAACATATCCTAAAGAATAATGTTATTCCCAGGTTTTATTATTGAAAGCTCTGAGCAAAGAAGAGTGAGGTGATAGTGTTTCCTCTCCACCGATCTGAGCTCCTTTGAGTTATAGAAATTAATGATAAGGCATTCAGGAGTCAGGTTATGTTTCTTATGCAGGTGGAAAGAATACTAGGTCTTGAGGCTTAAAGGAAAACTCTATCCTGAAATATAGAGGTTTGTGATGTATTTAGTGATTGTGGTGCTAATTTGTCGGTTGGCAATGTATTTTCCTTATTCTTGTGAGAAGTTAGCAGTTTCTGCCGCTCTGACATCACGACAGAAATTGGTATTGCTAGCACAGTTACAATGCTGTTTAATAGCAGAAAAAAATTTCAGCGATAAAAAACATAAGGGATAACAGGCAGTTTTCGCTGTTAGCTCCTAAAAACAAAAGGGCAAGAGCTGCGTTTCTCGCTCACCATTCTCCAGAGACCTTCAGTGTCATGTTAATGGGAAATCCAACGTAGAAGTAGTGGAGATATCAAACGTTGGACTCAAGGTCCCAGAATGCAATGCAGCTATAGTTATGAGGCAGAGATTTGGCTTAGCTAGTTAGCAATCTGCAAGATGACTGACACAGTTGTTTCGACAGTGGTTTTAGCATGCAAGTTGCAGCTTTGAAACTTTATCTCTTTGAGCAGAGTGTACAGATGGGGAGGTGGGAGAGCTGGACAGAATAAAGGACTAAAGTGCTACCAGGTAATATAGGAGCCTGTTAACCAGTGAAAGTGGCAAAAGGCCTATGTGTCAATGAAAGAAGTTTAAACTGAACTTAAAAATTAAGTCATTCAGGTTGGATTTTTCCTTTAAAGAGGGGAAATCCACTAGACCTTGGACACTTTTTGTGGTGTGCAGTGTTGTTTTATCATCCGCTTTAAATGGCTGCAGTTAGCTGAATGAATTGTACCTGTGGACAGTGTTTTAGTCATATTCTTATTGTCATCTGATGGATCAGGAGGAGGGGAAGACATGTGGGAAAAGAACACACAGAAGTAATATCCTGATGCATCAAGATTAGTACCACTCACTACTCCCAAATATACATATATGTACAGTACTGTGCAAAAGTCTTAGGCACATGCAAAGAAATGCTGCAGAGCAAAGATGCTTTCAAAAATAATGAAACTAAATGTCTCTACATTAAAAAAATACTATAAAGAGCAGTAAACAGTAATAAATGAAACAAAGTCAATATTTGGTGTGTCGAGCCTTCGCTTTAAAAAAAAATAGTCGTCTCAGGTACAGTGTGTGCAGTTTTATAAGGAAATGAGCTGTAAGTTTTACTGATCATCTTGCAGAAGCAGCCACAGTTCTTCTGGAGACTTTGACTGTCACACTTTCTTCTTATTCTTGCAGCAAAACCCAGGAGCCTTCATTATGTTTTTGTCTGAAAAGTTGTCTCTTATATAATATGCTGCTTTCTTTACTGACATACAAACATTTTTCTGTAACATTTAATTTTGTGCTGGAAAACTAATGTTTGGAAATCTAAAATGTTTTAGTACTGAATCAATAATGTAGAATCATAAAATAAAAATCTATAACAAAGTTTGCCCCGAAAAAAAAAAAAAAAGGGTGCCTAAGACTTTTGCACAGTACTGTATATATGTATATATGAATGTATGTGTGTGTGTGTGTGTGTGTGTGTGTATATATATATATATATATATATATATATATATATATATATTTTTTTTTTTTAAAGCTTATTTAACTCTTCACTTATACAACACTAATAAATACACAAAAGTAGCAGCCCTTTTTTCTGCACCATAGACCTCATCCCATGCGTGGTGCTAGCTAAACAAAGACGTCATCATCACTCCTCATCCTAAGAGTAATTTACGACTTGCTGACAGCTTTAGAGGAAGTGAAATAGTGAGAGTTGAGCACAGCAACAGGTCACTCAGCACCTAGCGGTGTGTCATGCAGGGCAGAAGGGAAGAGTTCAACTACTGGACAATCTGTTTACATTAGCCTTCAAACTAGCCTGGCTTGAAAAGATTTTATATTTATAATATCCGCAGCATTGTTTTCACTGATTCCAGCACTGTTGCACATCACAAAATTGTCATGATAAAATGCTTTTGAAAACAAACACACAATGAATACATGTTTCCATTCCAACATTGTGGTGATTAGTAATGGCCAACATGAAGGAAAACATATAAATGATTTACTACTTCTGTTATATGCCCAGATTATTTAAAGCTTGTTTTTTTTAACCAGCTTTCCTAGATCTATACGTTCACTGCGTGTGTAGTTGTCTCCTGGGTCTTCTCTTACTGCTGAGTGTCTTACATGGCTGGATTTTACAATAGAAGTCAGGAATGAGCCACTTACGCCACACTATAGTTCCAGTTCAGCTTCCATATGGCCACCCCATTACTCTGCTCAGCCATTTTCTGTGTTAGGTTTCATCAAACCGGTTTTGGCATGCAGAATAATTCAATAGCCTATAATAAATTCTTTTAAAGGTCTAATCTAGAATGAGACGTGCACACACAGCTGCTCAGCCTCCATCTGAAGCAGATTTATAAGCAAATGACAGCAATTATGTGACCGGCTACATTTTGCCAGTATGTGTGAGAAGCTTTTAGGGCCATAGAACACAAGAAGTTTTATTAGTTATTTTTTTTTTTTTTTTAATGATTGTGATGTCTTTATTATCTGTAAATACTGAAGTCCAGTTATAATAATGCACTATATTTTAAAAATGTTAATTTATATAGATTACCCTTTATAAAATTAATTGATTTAAACTTTGCAAAAGTTGTTGAAATGTTTGAAATTACTTCTGACATTCCTGCATATTCTAAGGTGTTGTACATATTAAAAAACAATTATAAAAACATAAAATAACAAGTAGAGCCAGCAGGGATGCCTCCACCAACAAATCAAGTCCTTGTTACTAATTTGTTTGCCTCAAATATCCTTATAATATTCAATTCCATGTTCTTGAGATATTGTGCTAAAGAGAATCTAGGACAGGCTCTCAGATGAACAGATGGAGAACCTGGAAAACATAATACCTCCACCACCTAGTGGCATAAATAAAAAACATAATTTGGGGTGTATTTACTTTTTGTTAATTGTTCAATAGCTGTTTCTGAGAAAAATCGGTATTTAGGTGTTAGTGGGCTACTTTGGACGATATATGACAGTAAACTGGAAAATATTTGTGCTTTTTTTTTTTTAAGCCATCCTATGTTCTGTTTTCTTGTAAATGTGAGTTATTTCTGTGGCTACATTTACATGCACATCAATATTCTGATATTATTTGGAATTTGGCAATATTCTAATTAGTACTGAGTCACGTAAATGACTTTTCAGAATCAGATTAAGACAATATTCTGTTTCCCCAAATTCTGATTTCCACCCCTGGAATATGCCTGTCTTAATTGGAAATTTGTTGCATGTAAACACCTTATTCAGAAACTCCACTAACAGGAGATATATGTGCAAGGAATTGTGGGTGATAACAGATACATAGCTTAACACGGCCATTTCCATTTCGAGGCGGTGTTTTTGGGCATTTTTGATGGTGAGAAGTGTTAGAGTCCTAATTAAATTAGTGTGAAAAAGTAGTAATAAAACTATAAACTGAGCACTCTTCTGGGAAATAACAGCGGGAAAGGAAGAGCGCATGTGTAGATTGGAATACTTACAGCAGCCACGTATACAGGAATATAAACATATAAACATCGTATTCAGAATGTGGCTGCAATCCGAATATAGACGGAATTTGATGTGCGTGTAAACGTAGAACATGTGTAGTATCCAGCTGTCTGTAAAGCAATATTTGGTGTTATATTTTGAAGGCACAATATAAATTGAACACATTGTTATTATTATTATTATTATTATTATTATCATCATCATCATCATCATCATCATTATTGTTGTTGTTGTCGTCTCATTCTGCGATATGAGATCTTCTTGAATCACTTGAAGCATTTGAATTACATTATTCATATGTGGGGAATGTTGTTTTAATTTATGCATCCCAACTTGATGTCTTTTCTTTTCACTGATGTGGCTTTGAGTTTCCACTTTGCTTTCACTCTGGGCCTCAGATTCCCTAAAGCAGAGTGCAGAAGCCATTCTCTATATCCCTTTCAAAGAACTTTCTCTATCTCTCTCTCTCTCTTTCTCTCTCTCTCTCGCTTTTGTTCTACTTTTCTATCTTTCTCTTATCCTTAGTTTCTCTCTGTCTCCTGCAACTCATTGCTGTGTTTGTTTCCTCCAGTAAAGCCAAGCCACCTCCCCAGATCTCTCCTAGCAAGTCTATTGGAGGGGAGTTCTGTGTAGCTGCCGTGTTTGCATCTTCACGCTCTTGGTTCATCACCAACCCTAACATGAAGAGAGAAAAAGGTCAGAGCTGCACACACAATGCATAACTTGTACACAGTTATGTAAAGTAAATAAAACACCATTCACATGACTCTGCAATGCTGAACTCGATACGAAGTGATCTGTTAATGTTGCCTGACAATTTATATTTATTTCAAACTGTATTAAAACAACACCAAAGTTTCATTTGTTCCTCTTGTTTTTAATAGTGAATTACGCAAATGAAATAAAAAGGTGCATCTGCTCTCTATAGATCAGTCTCGCCAGGCCGTGGTTGACTCTCTCTACATCGCAAGCTGCTATGGTAATCTGGTTGAGCATGTGCTGGAGCCTCGGCCAATCAGCACAGCACAGAAGATAGGTGATGACACACCTCTGGAGTTAAACACCTGCCCCAGGGCATGCTGGACTCTGGCCAGGTACAGCCATCATTCTTCTGCATTATCTATACTTGTCATGGTTTTACACTGCTTATGGCAGCTACAAGCTACCAGTGTATGACATGTAGAGCATTCTTTCATGAACAGAAATTAGTGTTTATTTAAAGGCATCCAATATAATCAGTTTCTGCAGCCTACATGCTAAGTTTGAACACAACTTGGCTAACTTTGTTAAATGAAAGTGGACAGAATGACTTAGAGTTGCTTTGATAACTTCGGGCTTTGATCAGCTCATGAGTGTAAACTGATAGCATCTATAGCGATGTATGTTTGGGTCAGTCCACATGAGGCAAAAGAAATGGAAAGGCTGCCAGGCGTGTGGGAATTGAGTCCATTATTGCTCAGCAGGAGACAGCTCTATACATCTGGTTCTTTGATATGTGCTTCCTAAATTGATTTCTGTGTTTGTTTTGAGTAGAACGCCGCAGTGGAATGAGCTGCAACCTCCTTTCAGCAGCAGCCACCCCTTGGTGCAGGCCTCAGACTTGGTGCAGTACTATCAGTACCTCCTGGCTGGCTGTAAGTACTAGACTGTGTGTGTGTGTGTGTGTGTTTGAGCATGAAACTCATAAAATAGCATGTCTTACTGAATAATGCTAGATATTGCCCACAATGCTAGATATTCTACCCCCCCCAGGTAGAACCTCCTGCATGTAGAACCCCATGAATGTAGAATGCAGCGCACTGAGAGCATACAAACTCTATCTATCTATCTATCTATCTATCTATCTATCTATCTATCTATCTATCTAATCTATCTATCTATCTCTCTCACTCTTTCTGTCTATCTATTTATCTCTGTTTCTATCTTTCATCTCTCTTGCTGTCTGTCTGTTTGTCTGTTCTGTCTATATCGGTCTGTCTATCTGTCTGTGTATCAGAGGTCAGAAAAAGACTCATATACACCTCTGTGTGTGTTCGTGTGTGTGTGTGTGTGTGCGCATGTGTGCATGTGTGTGTACGCGTGCGTGTGCGCATGTGTCCATGCGTGTGTGTGGCAGCATCTTGAATCAGGCCTTTGTCACTCAGCCGTAATGTTTCTCTCCTAGACTCATCATGCCACTGAATTAACTCAGCATTCAAATGAAGGCAATTTATGTGGCTTTTAAACCCATGTAATTCAATAACAAGTACAAAGAGAGCGGGAGCACATCTAAAAGGCAAGTGGAGGCAACTGCAGGGCAGGAACGCTAACTGATGACCATGTATCTAATACATCTTGAATAAATGAGCATTTTAACATTAGCGGGTGAATTGTAAACATAAATCAGCAATTAGCTCTCTGAGTCCTCCAGTCAGAGCTTCACATTTGTTCTCTCCCGCTAAATCCCCACTGCCTCACGGGTGGAATATTCCCTCCAAATAGCCTGAGATCTGTCACGGTGATAAAGTAGCTGAGTGTGAGTGGACATGGCAGTAGTTCTTTGTCACTGTGCTTTACTAGGGGCAAGTGTCTTAATGAGTACTGTGTTAACATTCCTGCCTAATTATAATTAGCTGGATATCTCTACTGCTGTCTTCCTTTCTATGTTCCTGAACGAAATAGAGTGGGCTCAGCTCAGTATGCGCATAATTGTAGTAGGATTTTGCATCACATTGCTATATCAAGTGCAGTATGTCTCAGTTCTCACTAATTCATGAAGTTCATCTCTCCTGTCAAGCCACCTGTGGCAATGAAAAGTGACTATTGAATTAACAAAGCATCCTTTCTTATGGTGGGTGGTGAGAGTGCCCAGTGATGCAGGGAGAAACTGAGCCCAGCTGCCACCTTCAGTTAAACACAGAGAACAAGCCTAGAGAATCGCTTGCCTTTGCTATGAATATAAATGTTATCAGGCTCTCGTTTTCCCTGTAATATCAGATGAAGCCCACTATGGAGGAGAGAGAGAGAAAGATGACAGAAAAGAGGAAGCGATAGCACAAGGACACCAGCAGTGGGCAGTTCCCAAGCTCTGTGGGCTGAGGAAGGACAGGGTTTCCTGCGTGTCCTCAGCCCACGCGGATCTGTGGCAGCGCCATGTGATTGACAGGCCCGCTGTTGCCTGTATATTGGATGACCCAGCTGATTAAAAATGCAGCATGTGGACGGTGGGGTCAGGGGAGCTGGAGCCTGCTGGGCTGGTGATAAAAGCAGCCGTGGCGCCACTTCATGGTCACTATCTCCACCTGTCCATCTGCCCAGGCTTCGGCTGTACTCGGAGGAGGAGCATTACCCAGCCTCCACCGATTATACCCGGCTGATGGGGAGATAATGAGGACGAGCTGGCCTGCAAAGGCTCCTCTGGACGTACTGACAGAGCTCAGGGAATCCTCAGCTAGCGACATTAGCCGTCTTTATTATCAGATGCAGGCATCTGTGTGTCTGAGAGCTCCCTAATGAATGAGGCTGAACCTTCAGGAAAGGTGTGAGGGCTTTCAAACAAGGCAGTATGCTACATTGTATTTCATGAACGTGCAATTTTTGTGTTGCCCTTTTTCAGGGTAATATTTGTGTAGCTGTATGCAGTGTGTACTTGGACACTTCTGACTGGCCATAGAGTCGGGTCGAGGAAAACAAGCTCTGAATAATTTACCTCCCAATACTGTGACTGGCTCCAGTTTAGCAGTGCTGCAGTTGGAGCCTCTGCTGCCCCTCCATGACTCATAATGCTGTAATTGTGGCTGGAGAGGCTACCAGGCCTGCAGTCTTCCCGCGCATGCAGCGACCTGGTCAATAGCCCTAATTGCCTCCATGGGGCAGGAAGCTTAGACTGACTGCAGGGTAAAAAGGGCAGCTTTGGCGCCATTGCTGGGTCAGCACACAGGCGCTACTGTCTAACACTTCAAGGCCATACTCCACTGAAATGGCTGATAAGATCCTTAGCCTTGTAGTCACCCAGAAATGGTGTTATCACACTCAAACCCAGGACATGTGTCATACCTTTACCAACAATGTTTGCACTTTGTATCATTCAAACATAAATGCAGATTTACCAGAAAACATGTCATGTTTCCCTTGAAATTCCCACTAAGCAGGATGTGATGTATAACTACTCAAGTGTAACAATGGGTTTGTTGTAATTTATGTATTTCTTTCTTGACCTAATCACCTGTCTTCTGTGTCATTACCCTGTATTCTTGGAGTCTTCTGTTAAATTGCATTTAAATACATGCATCCTGTATTGTGCAATTCATGTGCCAAGGAATAAGCTACGGATCCTCTATTTTTACTGTTATTGACTTTGGGCTTTTCCTGCGCACTTGTTTGATGTAAGCCGTCTCAGAAAGTGTCATAGAATACCTAATCTTCTCACCCGGTAATGACCCAATACAGTAATTTCCTAGGAATTGTACTAGATCTTGTTTCAGGTGACTGGTCAGTCTTCTTGAGCCACTGATTTCCCATGTATGTGAGAAAGTACATGTGGTTAACAGGCTTAAGTTGTAGATGTGGTAAACAGGCTTAATTTCATTTTTCTTACTTCTTGCTGCAGTCTTCATAACTGTGCTACTGTCCCTGACATTCCCATACCACTGTTCTGCTGTTCCTGCTGTACCCTGCCTGACTGCTGTCCTACTGTCCCTGGTATAATCCTAACCTTATAGCAAGTACAAGTCTTTAAATTAAAACAGTTATGCCTCCTCCAGTATTATGTTTTCAGGTTGTCCATGCCTCTGTTCGTGCATCTGTCTGAGATTTTCATTAGCACGATATCTCAAGAACAAGTGGTTGAATGTGTGGAGGCGTTTCCGTCGACACTGTTGGTTTTAACTGTTTTACCCTTACTTATTTCATCAACCATAACCAAACTAAGTATTTTGTAAGTTTTTAAAGATTTTGGACAAATTTCTATGATTTGACAATGTGCTAGGTCATGAATGAATAAAATTTACTTCATCATTTAGACTAATGGTTTTGTAATCTTGGTTTATTTTTCACCAAGTGAGTATTTTAGTTACCAGTGAATATGTGTAAATTCTATACTCACAGTGATGTGGCAAATTCATGTGGTTAGTTGCTGCTTCCTGTCCACAGCCTCCTCCACTTTGTACACTACAGTATTGGGGATGAGTTGCTGCTTCTACAGCTTGGCTATTATGAACCCACTGAAACCTGATCTACAGAACCAGCTACTGTTCTTATGTTTCAATTATTGATTAGTCAACACTTATTGTCGCCAGGCCATGGGGCCACAGGGGAGGATGCAGAGCAAGACTTGACTGTGTTTAAGAAGTAACAGGACCTGACTTTGTTCTATGCTGTTGGAATACAACACATGTCGTCATACTGTAAGACTGATATGTGTGTGTGTGTAATGAAGCATGCTGGCATGGCTAAAGCCTCCCTTTGTTCTGGCTCTTCCAGTGGCTGATGTTTTAGTGATTAAGTGGCATAGAAAGCAGGTTCCTGTTTGTGTGAACAATCAGTATATGTTACTCACTGAACTTGGCTGAAACACCTCTTGAGGTGTATTGAACACCTGCCATATACCTGAGATGGGAGCGAGAGAACGAGTGAAAGATGGAGAGAACAGCAGAAGCTCCTTGAATTTTCCAGATGAGATCTTGACAGCTCTATTATCTACTCCTTTATTAAATACATTTGCAACTACGCCATGTGCTAGCCCGGAGGTGGGAGGACAAACAACTGATTCCGCACATTAGTCTTCATTTTTAGCGCCTGCTTACTCAAGCCTGCTAGAGCTCCATCTGTCTCTGTGCTACACACGCAGCCATAAATCTACTCATAGCCCAGAATGTGTTTTCTCACTGTTCTTGTTACACAAGATATTTACTTCATCTCATCCTGTTTTCTTCTTCATCACAGTGTTGCCTCCAGGAAGCCCGGGGCCCATCACCAGGCAGGGTTCCTATGACAGCCTGGCCTCGGACCACAGCAGCCAGGAGGATGAGGAGTGGCTCTCTCAGGTCAGTGCCCCCATCCTACCTTTTCTTTTAGACATCATGAATGATCCAGTTCCTGTATCATGCTCTTTGTAGGGGTTAAAAGAATGGTCCAATCCATAACCCTGGGCATTTAGCATTCATGCATTCCTAACAAACATTATTTTGTTTGGCGGATAGTTTTATCCAAAGTGATAGAACTGAGGTGAGCAGATGAGGGTTAAGGGCTTGGTCAAGCATCAAAAAGTGACAACAGTGACAGGTGGCAGTACCAGGATTTAAACTCACAACCTTCTGACCAACTTTAGTCCAGAGCACAGCCACTGAGCCGCTGCTAGCAATATTGGCATGTAAGGGATCTCACTAGTTCTTTGTTTCAGGTTTTTTTGTACATTTGAATTATTTCCACTCCCAACCAGAGCAAAATTTTTCAGCTTTGCCTCTTTTCCTTAAAAGGCATTTCATGAAGCATACATAGTTGTCCATGCATTACAACATGCATAAATAGTTGTACATGCATTACAACATGCATTAATTAACTGTCATACTGTATGTAAATAGGGTTAACTCATTTCTGTTTTGGTGCTATTCTTTTCTGTTGCTTCTCATAGCTAAAACGTTCAGCTAGCAACATGACAGCTGCAGCTTTACGTTATTGAGTTGCAGTTTTATTGTATGCTCTTGTGGGTTCTCGCTAATGAACATTTTATGAGCTAATGATATGTAGTACACAGCTAGCTTCATAGCACTTCTTACATGCGATCTTCTATGGCCACTGTTGAATTCTTAATATGAATGTGTATTACGAATGTATCTACTTTTCAGCTTTTTTGATGAAATCATAAGCACTCAGCATGACAACTGTTCCTTAAATATTCTCAGAAGATACTTTCTGGATGGCGAACGGGATTGAGATGAGACAGCTTGCGTGAAACACAGTCCCCTGTGTGAGCTGTGGCTGTGTGTAATGAGTGCAGTGAGTGCTGTCAGTGTGAAGTGGGCTCAATATGTTGTTGCTAAGTGTGACAGGAGGGTCAGGGGAAACATCTGGCTCTTGCCCCTGCAGAAAAGCAGCACTACATCTGTTTGTCTCAGGGCTGGGTGACACTGATGGTGTTAACTGCAGAAAAAAAGTGCCTCATGTTGCACTTGTATTCCTCCCTAGGCTCATTTTCACATATGTGACTGGAGGAGGAGAGAAGAGCAAAGCCCTCGGCCTACTTTATGAAAAGATGGATGAAGGAGTGGGGGAGAAGGAAGCTGGCAGGACATCCTGTCTTTTCCTTCTCACCCTCTCCTGCTTGATATTAGTGGTGTCTGTTTCTGTGTATTCTGATTCTTGGAAAAAAAGAATCAGTTCCTTGATGGATTATAATTTTCTCTTTAAAAGTAACTTTTAAACACTAAATTTGTAACAAAAACGACATATTTTCAGTTGTATTTTTTATGCAAAGAAAATCATGAGGCATCAGCGCACCTTGTTTAGATAAATATTACATTTCATAACACTACCTGGGAGCCATGTAAAAATCTTTCAACATTGACTGGTCTTCACACAAAAATAAGGTGTGAAGACCAGTCGATGTTGGTAAGGTAATGTTTGCTCCCAATTGGCTCTTTATTGGTTGTATATGCTCACTACGTAGGCTGTGACAGAGGGAGAGCTTGTATAGGATATGTGACCAATAGAATTTGGTAATTTGGAGTGCCACCACACATAACCATCTGAAATTCAAGGACTCATTCCCACCCAAGACCAAAACAAAAGAAAAAAGAATTCAAGGGTTAAAAGTGGTTTTAAAAGCCCAGCAATCACTTTTGACAAAACCCACTGAGAAAACTCAAAAGCTGCTACTGAGGCTTCATTCAGTGTTGGGCATCACCTGGCCAAGCACTAGAAGCCCCTTCACCGACAGTGAGTTTTTAAAAGAAGCAATGACTGTTACCGCTAATATGTTATTCACGGACAAAGACGAAGACATAAAAATGGCAATTAACAGTGTGCCGCTTGGTCCAGAAACAGTAATGAGAAGAGTGGAGTTGTTATCCAAGGACATTTCTGATCAGATTATCAGGGATTTACAAATGCTTTCCAAGTACCGCACACGTCTGACTTATAGACACCTGAATGACTGCATTAGGCTGGCAGCCTCAACCTCTGCTCCAGATTACAAGGCACTGACTGAGAGAGTTCAGGCACAATCATCACACTGAGTAAATGAATCTAAATATTAACACTCTGGCCCATATAATTTGAACTGTACATGCTAACTATGCATGTTATATTAACATGTTTCTGTTAATATTGTTGCCTGTTGATATTTGAACTGTATTCCTGTGTCACTGTGATTATTAAATCCTGTAATGGTAGATGAACTGCTTTACTGTTATCAGTAAAGTAAAATGACATTACTCTTGGAGTGCTTTTTGTTTCTTTTGGCAACATATAGTGTGGTAGATCTCGCTTCAAATTTTGTCTTCCAAAGTGATCTTGTGCTCGAAAAGGTTGAAGACCACCGAGTTAGAGAATAAGATACATCAGCATAGATTTTTTTATTTTTTTAATAATTACGTCATAGCACCCTGAATTGAAATTCAGTTGAGTCGTGAGGTAGCATGAGAGTCACACCTGTTCTTATATACCACATTAATGCAGTGTACTGGGAAAGTATTTAGTGTCAGGCTATTTGCATACACACATGCAAGTACATGCAGAACTGTTTATTAATCCCTCTGAGGTGCTGTGGTTATATAGTCACATATAGACATGTGGTTGTAATACTGTATCACTTTACATGAAGTGTAGTTGTCTTTCTGCTCTGTACACAGAGCCAGTTAACACGTAGCTGGGTGTTTTCAGGTGGAGATAGTGACACACACTGGCCCTCACAGGCGGTTGTGGATGGGTCCTCAGTTCCAGTTTAAGACCATTCACCCATCAGGCCAGACCACGGTCATCTCCTCCAGCTCGTCTGTGCTGCAGTCCCAGGGGCCCAGTGATACCCAGCAGCCCCTGCTCGACTTTGATACTGATGACTTGGAACTACACAGCCTCAGGTATACATACGTGTGCACACACACACACACACACACACACACACACACACAGAGTCTTGCTTATGTTTGACACAGAACAGCACTTGCTTGAATCACCATCCTTAATCTACAAAATGCATAATTACCTACTTTTGCTTGCAGTGTGCATGCTATGTATGTCATGAATATATCTGTTACTGTGTGTGCATGTGTGTGGTGTGTGTTAGGATCCAGCCTGTGCGCTCTGAGCCTATGACCATGCCCGGCTCCTCTTGTCTGATTCCAGAGCGTGTAGGCCAGGCTACAGTCATCGATACCGGCTCAGGTAAGACACAGCATTGTCTTCCTCTTCCTTTAAAGTCAGGTAATAGCAGAGAATCATAGTAATGAAGCTGTGCTGACCAGCACAAAGCAAGTTATACAGCACATATTTAATATGATCTGTAAAGGTCTAATATGAAAACGGATTAGCAATGTGATAGTATGTTTCTTATCTTTGCATCAGACAGATTGATTTAATTCGAGAACGATTTTACGTTTTTCACACTACTTTGAGGATTATTTTTCCATGAAATAAAGTGCTTCCATTCTCTGCTGTAGTATCAATTCCATATAATTTGTAAATTTTTTAATGTTTAGTCACTATATCATGTGAAAAATGAATGTCGCTGTGTCTCTATGAGCTGTGTACATTTTGGAGTGCACTGTTTTGACACCTCAAACATCTGCCAAAGTGTATCACACCACTTGAAGTAATGAACAATCCCAAGCCATGCCTGTGCATGGCTACTGTTGCCTTACTTCTCAAGGTTTTAGAAAAAAGAGGCTGGAATTCTTGAGTTATGCTGGCAACTACAAGACATCATAGATGAATTTTGTGAATCAGAAAAAGTGTCACTTAAAAGGGTACAGAATTGTCAGCGCAAATGAAGTGATTGCTAAGATGAGATTGTGAAATCACCTCAGCAAACAAAAGACAAAGATGGCAAAACACAATATAAGGTCAAACACTTTGATCAATTTATTGCACAGCTATCAGCAGTGTTAAACATTAACACAGTGCTTTACATTAACACTCTTTTCAGATAAACATATTTGTCTGGTTTAGCAAACGTTGTGACCAATCACAGAGATCACTCTAAAGATGAGATTTTTAACAATATATATACTTTTTGGCTTTAGAAATTGGTAGAACACATCACTTTTACATGTCCACTGGTATTTCTTTTGACCAAATAAGGAGCTTCAAAATTCAGAATGTCTCCTCTGGTCCTGAAAGCTTATCAGCAATTGCTAAGCATTGACTGGAGGTCCAAGAAAATAGGACAGGGCTTGTGATTGGTCACTTCTTAGAAATGTCAAGCTATATGTATTTTTAATAATGCTTGGATTCGCATACATCATATTATTTTATTGTCAGTGTTGTTCCGCTCAGAGCAGTTCCCCTGACATGTACTTCTGTCTTCAAACATACCTCTTGTTTTTTTTCTTCCTTGAATCACCAATCAGTTCTTATGAGGACAACTGTCATACTGTTGTCTTACAGTATATTTGTTCATCTCCAAAATGGAGCATCCATCTTTATTATCCAGTGTGAACCTCCCCTTTCCTCCTCTTGCCGTCGCTTCCTCTCTTCTCTCTCTGTCGTCTGGAGGAGAGCTGTAAGAGTCAGAGCAAGCTTTTATGGCATGATGCTTATCAGTCTGTGTGTGATTGCTCAGCGCTCAGGGCTTTGAGCAGCCTGGCGCCTCCTCTTATCACTGCTCATCGCTTTGTCTTTGTGCCTTCAAAAGGCCACGCGGCTTGCTGCGTCTCACAGCTTACACACACACACGCACACACACACACACACACACACACACCTTCCACACTTTACCACATTTAACCAGGAGTCTGTAGTGCACTGCTCACACTACATTTTACATATTAAACCTCAGAGCAGCTGCTGTTAACTTTTTATTTCAGTTATTTCCTCTTGACTCAGTGAAGAGCCAACATTATCTAAATGTATCTGTCCGGATACGTATGCCAACAATATTAGACGTCCTACAAAGCACTTTCGAAGTAAGAGACGCACTCAGTTCCAGTGTCTCAGCTTCCCAAAATCAATCGGACTTGTGCAGCCAGCATTATCAATACTCTTATCTGGTGCCCGAGCTGCTCTCGGAGCCGTGCTAGACTACACAGTGCTTTGTGCAGGGCAAGACAGGAGGCGCTTAATCTAGCCCAGTCCACGATAAACCGTCCATGAGCACAAGCATCTTTTGATTTTATTTTGTTATGACTCACTGGAATAAACACCCTATCATTTGTTCGACTATCCACAAGCACTTATCCTTACTGCAGTGTTTGTTGTGCGTGCGGGGGGTCGCCGACGGGGAAATCAGCGGGCGACAGCGCATGGAGAGATGCAGGTCTGTTATGATATTGCTGACGCTGCCTGCAAGACGCAGCACTGATAGCTGACGGTGTGTGTGTGTGTGATGAGCTCATTAAGATATTTTGCTGTGTGTTTATATGGCTGTGTGTTGCCACACTAATCTGGTTTTGATGCTGGTCTTTATCATGCTCCCACTGTGAACATTGATTGTAATCACCGCTAGTGTCTTTGCTTTACTTTAACTCTACCTTCCTAAGGTTGCATAGTCAGGTGCAGTGTGTGTGTATGTGTGTGTGTGGGAGAAAGATGTGAGCCGAGACAAAGCAAGGTCTGTAGTGTGTTTAGGTTTTGGCCGCTCTGTGCTGGCCATGCCTCTAGGCCGGAGGAGGGGGGTAGGCCTGAGCGCTCCTCTGGTTTCCTCTCCCAACATGGCTGAGCGCTTCAGGCTCGGGCACCTGGACTCTGCCCGGCTCCAGCAGTAACAGATCCTGACCTGCACCCCGTAATTACCCGCATGGGCATAAAGACAGCTTGTTGCTGGACATACTGCTCACATTCAGGCCAGGAAGATCCCAAAGCAGGAGGAGGAAGAGCCCTCGTCACATGATCCCTCCCATAATGAGAGGTGTTTTTCAGCCACCTATAGCTCGAGACCCCATTCCTGTGAACCACAGTGCTCTGAGCTAGTCGCCTCTGTCTGTTTGAATAGCATCTTGCCCTCCCTCCACACTCACTGACTCCTTTTTTCCTTTTGCCACTGACCTGGAAGTCCCCAGCACAATGCAGATTTTCTTGGAGGCTGCTTTTCTGAACAGGTCATGAAAGATGCCATTCTTATCATCTCGCTATCTGAGAATCAGAGTTGTATCGTGCTGTCTGCTCCCCCTCCCGTGTCCTTTTTTTCTTTCTCCCTCCTTTTTTGTGATATATTTTGAGATGACACTAAATGGGTTCAGCACATTTGTAGATTTATTGTCTTGTCAGGGGTTTTTCTGTAGTACTGAAGTGAAAGAGAAATGGATTGAGCATATGGAGGAATCTGTGAATGAATGTGAATTCAGTCCAGTCCAGGTGTTAGTGGATTTGCATGTGTCTGTATCCATGAGACAGTTTGTCTGTGTTGTGGAGTATTAACAGCTATGCTCAAATTACAAGTCGTATTGCTCAATTCTGAATTTTTCTGTCAGATCTTATCTTGAATAACTGTTCTTATGGTTTGCATTCACAATCTGTCATTCATATGAACAGCCCTGAATGCCACATTTTTATTGCAAGGTGTATGATTCAAATGCATCATGAAAAACAATATTAAAAAAAGTTATATTTGCACTAGATTTTGTCTGGCGCTTGTCAACAGTTCATGATCAATGAAAGACAGTAAAAAAAGGGACAGATGCAGAGCTTCTGCTGTTTTTGCAGTTATTACTGACACGTGGGTGTTTAGAGACATTTGCATGCAGAAGAGAAGCCAGTAGGGATAAACACATGCACAGTAAAATGCAATGTGAAAAAGACACATTTCCGATATGGTTCAGATCTAGGGCCACAACTGAAAGTGGCCCAAATGTGAAAAGCTCAGATTTTAACAATTTAGACAATTGCAAACTTCGTAGGGCTGTTTATGAGACTCAGTGTGAAAATCAGGGAAAGCAAGCTGGCAGCCTCTGTGGTTGCTTCCTGCTGGCTTTGTGTGTGTGTATGTGTGTGAAGTGCCAGGGGCAGAGATGGCGAGCAGCTGCTCTTTAGAGCAACTGAATGGACAGCAGTGTGTCAAGCATCTGCTGTGCGCTTTCTCTGAGCCTCTACCTCTGCAGAGCTGCAGGGCGACTGCATGGCAATGCCACTCCAACTTGTTCACTGATGACTTAAGACTGTGTGATTTTCATGGTACACAATTGTAAAATACTGATAATATCTAGACTGCGAAACAACATAGGGCGTTATCACTGTCACACATCTGAATTCTGCCAGAGTGACAGGAATGATATTTGCTGCTAATATAACAAAAAGTAAGAAGCTTCTACTTAGCAATCTGTGGCAGACCGTCTTGAGACTTATTACAACTTTACAACGTGTTTCAGGGGCCCGTGGGCAAATTGTATCTTTATGAGCAGCTGGATGCTGGAACTAAACAGATTGTTGTACGCTCCCTTTATCACTTCATACTATACTATACTATTGCATACTGTAGTACTGAATATACAAGACCACTCTGTATATACTATATCACACCATAATATACCATACTATGCCATACTATATTGAACTATACCATATACTTTGCTATACCGTACCATACCATACGTCAATATAATGTACTGTACCGTATTATACTATACAGTAAAATACCACTACATAATACCATACCATACAATTCTATTCTGTAATATATCCTATTATACAGTACTGTACTGTACTATACCATACTGTACCAAACCATTCTACTCTACACTATAATATATTCTATCATATAATACCATACTATACTATACCGTACCATATAATACTTTACTATATCATACTTTACAATACCATAGTATACCAGCCTATGCCGTATCATACCATAGATTACAATACCATGGCACTGGGCCTGTCAGAACAATTATTTGTTTGAATACTATTCAAATTGTATAATTTTAAATATAATATTAATATTATACAATTTGGACAGTATTCAGTTATATTATTTAAATAATATTCAATTAGTATTCAATTAGTATTCAAAGGCAAAAACCCGACATTCAGATACCTTCTACTACTTTTATTTTGCCAAGACTATGGAAATTTTAGTGTCTGTACTTTATGTAGCACTTTGTCTGTGACAGTGTAAAATTAAAATGCATACAAAACAAACTCTCTGAAGTGTTTCAAATGAATGCAATTTCAAGTCTCATACCCTGCAATATCATATAACAGTTCAACATGTTTTTGAGTGTGCAGTGTGTGTACTCAGTCAGTCATGAGCAGCACTCTGATCTTCTCCATCTCTTCTTTCTGTGTGTTCTGTGTGAGAATGTGACAGTGAGGGCTCTTAACACAGCTCTTAGACTCTCTTCTCTCTCTGTGCCCGTCATATCTAAGTGAGCCATCCTCTTGGACATGGTCTCAGAGTGGCAGCTCAGTTCCGACATGACCCGCAATTAAAAGTTTGCTGGCACCACATTGTCCTCGGCAGCTCAGCATATGCCTGCTGCTGCTTTCAGTCCGGAGATCACACGCTAACCAACACTGACAGCGTCTCT
The DNA here is from genome assembly GCF_027358585.1 of Pangasianodon hypophthalmus. NCBI lineage: Eukaryota > Metazoa > Chordata > Actinopteri > Siluriformes > Pangasiidae > Pangasianodon > Pangasianodon hypophthalmus. The sequence goes on along the minus strand of NC_069723.1, from coordinate 12,534,819 downwards.
ACACCAAGCAACATTATCTGCCCTCAGCCATATTCAAGTTGCTTCCAGCATGCAGTCTCACTCCGTACTGCACTGATGGGGCAGCTCCAGTGGTATTTTACACCTACAAGCAGACGCCTGATGTATGCCACTTCATGGAGTTGTTACAATGTGTGCTGAGCTGCGCATTGACAGAGCGGTTAAAAATGAATAGCAGATGAAAATGTGGAAAGCACTCTCTTCCTCATCAGATTCAGTATGAGGCATGCTAGGCATTGTGTACTTATCGGAAGTTGTCACGTTGCTTTCGTAACATATGTCATATGTAAGTTATCTAGTGTTTTTAATTTTATCTCATAATATCTGTGGGATTATTATTGTATTTGCAATTTGCTATCATAGGTTGACAGTAGCTCTGATTCGTGACCTTGTTTTCGTCCCACGGTTCTGCTCATGGTGTCAATACAATGAGTTGTTGTTGAGGGATTGTTTCAGAGGCCTGTTGAAAGCGATGAGAGTTGAGTTCCTGCTATGGTCAAAAGCTAAAATGCCATGGTTCCTCCAGGACATCTTTATGTTCTCTTCCTCTCTGTCCAGGTGTGTTAGTGAGGTGCTGCAGGTCATTTCCTGTGCAGATGAGTTTCAGTGTGGGAAGCTGATATGAGCTCACCTGGCCGGGCTGCCCACAGAGCCGTCCTTTGTTTATTCATTTTATCGCCGCAGCTTAACCCCCGGCCACGGGCCTTCCTGGTAACGGTATCCAGGCAACAACGGGGAGGTGAGGAGCCACCGGCTTTCTCTCTCTCCACACCTGGAAATAACAGCCATTCACGCCTGTGTGTTTCCAATCAGCTCAGGAACGCCAGAAATGTCTGGGCCAGATTCCACAGACGCGTCCTCTCAGGGAGTTTGGAGAGCCATGCAGCTCTGACTACTCCAACATTGTTGTTCATTCACTACAGCTGTAAATCAGTCTCTCTTTTTTTCCTCCTTTCGCTGTCTCTCTGTTCTCTCTCAGACATTTTGTTGGCCAAATTGAACCACTCGGTGCCACTGGTATAGCGTCATCAGCAAAGGCAAAAAGAAAAGGGATGTTTGACTCAAAATCTGTTTTGGCAGCAAAATATGCAGGAGATGCTCCACTGGAGCTTGTCTTTTTGCAGGCAGCTAAAGCAGACCTGACATTTCTCTTAGAGTGAGCAGTTTCTTTGTTTTCCTAGTCTGCATTTAAGCAACTCCGAGTATGTCATACAATTGTGTGTGGTTGCGTGTTTAAGTTTTCCTCTCTACTGAGAAATCTCAGTGCCGCCTTCTTTGGGAATGTTATCAGTAGTAAGAGAGTCTAAGTTATCACGTTCTTGGTGCACATGGCTTTAGAAGAATCCATTAATTTGACGACAAGAGCACAGGACCAGATGTGAAATTCTCGCTTGATTTGGACTTTGCACAGATCTTATCACAGTAATTGATACCTCATTGTCTCAGTGCAGGGCTGGAAAGCATCATTTTAGTGCACACCCCCTCACCCCATTTTGTAAAGGCTACAGAATGTGTGTGTAATAGTTTTAAAAAATGCTTTCATTAGTATTAAGTAGGCCTTCTGGAGCAACTCGTGTGCACATAGCCTACCTTCTACACACCCCTATGTGTAATGGCATTCAAATTAACTTTGAAGTAAAGCCTTCCTCAGGCTATAAGCTTCAATGCCATGTAGTCAAAATGTCTCTGTCGTCATGATTAAAAGTACCCAACAGACGGGCATTTTATCTGGTTTATTATTATATCAGTTTGCTTCCCCATTCCCACAGAGTGTGAGTGGAGACTCACTTCCAGCTGAGCCAGTACTGTACTATCCCGAGCAGTTGCAGTGCCCTCACATGGATGGGAACATATCCAGAAGCAGTAAACATGCACAGCAATCTCCGTTTGCGACATGTGCTTTCAATGTACTTCTCTACTGCTTGCATGTAAGCAGTGGTCAGGCATAAGGGATATTTTTTTTCTGCTTTGCACAGACTTGTCATATTAATTACAGCCCAGTCAGGAAAGGCTGGAAGGCGGCAGGGGTTGCCTAGGTTATTTTTGGAAGCCTCGAAAAGGCTGTTGCACGCTTTCTTTTTCTTTTTTTCCTCAGATTATTGAAATGGCCCAGCAGTCAACACTCATTCTGGAGTGTGTGCGCTGCTCCTGCTCAAACAATGGCTTTGAAGTGATGGGTGAAGCCCTGCCTCGAGTCTCAGCACAGGTCCCAAGCCATTACCCTACTTAACCAGAGTGCACGTGCATTAATGTTCCCCTACGGGCTGACCAAACGCACTTAGTGTAATTATTCAGCAGGCTCGTTCTCTCCTGTTTGGATAGGCACCAGGAGTGCCGGGTGGAGCTAGATGTGTTTGCACAGTTTCACTTGTATCCACACCTGGCATTTCAACAGAAGAAACATGTAGCCTGGTTAAAGATTGGAGGTATGAAGACACACAAGCTGCAAGAAGGCCAGTGAGGCACCCCAGTCATGATAGGGAGATGGCAAGATCTTCTCTAAAGCCTAGCTTGTCCTCACCTTGCTTCCCTAGTGCAATTTTCCCAAGAAACATAATCTGTTAAATTCTCAGTGGTAAAATAAATAAATAAATAAATAAATAAATAAATAGTTTAATTTACATAGTGTGTTTTTCAATCCCAAGACCTCTTTTGGGGACAATTTTACAAAGGCAAACACACAAAAGCACAAAATACTGGAGAGTAACAGTAATAAAGAGTGAACATGTAACACATAGCTATTTTTCAAGTGTGCTGTTATGTCTAAAATATTAGGTTTAGTTGCATAATAATAGTGATTGTTGCACCTTTTTATTTTATCCTTCTAAAACATTGTACATTAATGTGTACAACTGCTATATTCCTTTGAATGTTTAAATCTTTAGTTATAAAGCTTCTTAGTTATATTAAATGAATATATCTTGAAAATGCTAAATATAGACAAATTTAGATGCCATATATGCTGTATGTACACAAAGTCACATTTAGACTTTCTGTTAGTGCAACATACAACCAAACAGACAAGTAAGCTATGAATGGGAAGCTTGTGATACCGTGATATCGAAACCAAACGTCTTGATCACATTTGAATTACTATTAAATGTCCAGCCCTATACTGAATCCATGAAGTACTCCCAGCAAGGTTTGTTGTGAGGATTAGGCTAATAAACACAAACATTTTAATGAAATGGCACACACTCAAGTAATAAATGACCTCCACCTGTTCCACTCCTCATCTCTGTGTAGAAAATTGACAAAAGCACAAAAAAAAAAAAAATCACTTTCCTCCCCCTCTGAGAGGATGTGTCTGAAGCCCGGATATTTTTCTGTGTAGTCTGTGGAGGAGGCTGAGCTGTTTCTCATAATCCAGTGTAGGCCAAGTCAGGCCACACATGGATTACGTCCCCTCCTCTATCACTCTGTTTACTCATACAGGGGTGAGAGACTGCAGAAGTCCTCACACGGACTGGCTCAGGCAGCCAGGGCAGGAAAATCAGGATACAATTTGGCACTTAAGGAGACTAAACGATTTCCTCCTCGCTGCTGATTTTCTACTGGGAAATGTATCCTTGGACTGAAAATTGCATCCGGAAAAATGTTTATGAAGTGTTTTTCTTTTTTCCCCCCTTCCAGATGAATGATTGTTCCTCTAACCTTTAACATGGTACAGATTTCAGCTCTTTTTCCTGTCATTAACCTCCTTTCTTTTACACTGTTGGCATTTTTACATCTCCATGTCACTGTTTCCTTTAAAGCTTTGTTGCTTTGTCTTTAAGAGACAAGTTTACAGATCTCTCTTTCTCCGTGTAATGCCTGAGCCCTATCATGCCTGCCTGAGTCGCCCCAGCTCCTCTGCACATGTAAACACAGCACACCACTAATTCTAGTATTTTGGCATCTCACGCCCAAATTGACTCACTTTAAACCCTCTGGCATTTTAATGTGGTCTGTAGGGAAACCTGAAACCTGTCTCCCAGCCCCTTGCTTAGTCAAACTCGGCCTACTAAGGCATTTGAAGTCTCATTTTTTCCTCCCACCGGTGAGACGTTAACTGTAATGAAGTTTCTTTCTTGCCCTTGCCCCCCTCCCCTTCTGGTCTGTCTTCCACTGCTGGTAGAGTGGATTTAAATAGGGAAGAATTACATCTGACTCAGACGTAACCTAGCGTCTCAGCTCCTTACACATGTTATTGCTGGCTTTTTATGTTTTTTCCTCACGCACAATAAAGCCTGAGTTGTGCAGTTACAACTGTGAACCCCACTTCATGCTGTCTGCATTGAGAAATGCTTTGCCTGAGCTGTTTAACCATCAAAGCTTTTAATAATGCTGAAAACCTACATCAAGTGACAGGATTCCTGTGTGTGAGTTTAAACATGGCCAGACACGGGTGATACAGCTAAAACATTATATCACAATATTTTCAAAATTGTTATTAGGAGGGTTCTCAAAAAATTTAGAATAAAATTTAGAATTCATTTTTAAAAGTTTTGGACAAGTCATGAAATGTTTCATTAGCCCTAATTTTATCATCACACAAAGTAGCTCATTCTGGTTTAAGTTGATAAACATCTTACTTTTTTTTTTTTTTTTTGAAAAAATGTTTGGAACTGTGTATAGGTATATCAAAGTATTGGAGTGTAATCTAAAAAAGACTACTAAAGGAAACCAAATTAACTTAAGGCAAAACAGTATAGGTAGAAATGTCAATTATTATACAATGTCTTCTCTAAAATAATAAAAATATCAAAACCCAACAGAATGTTTAATTTATGGTATTTGTCCATTTGCTACCACTGCTTTATCTGAAGCGGGCTTTAAGCTCTGCCCACTTGGCACATTCACATCATATCATATCCCCTTGAAAGGCTTGATGTGTCATTATGATATACATGTAAATTTCCTTTTAAACATTATAAACTTCATTAACTACAGTGAAAACACATTAAACCATGTTGTATTTTTAAAAAAAAAAAAAAATTTTTTCTTATATACAGGGCAGAAAATTCTAGATGACCTGCATTCATTAAATTTTACATGCCCATTTCTGTTCCTAATTTGAACGATATACTTTGGAATTTGGATTCATTATTGGATTTATGTTCAGTTTTATACTTAAAAATATTATATTTTCTTGGTTAAACAATAAAGAAATTATGTTCCAACAAACTTTTCTGTAAAAGTCTTTCCCTCGAGAGCCAGTGAAATAAATATATTAATTCTAACAACATCAAAAGACTACATTTTTGTATATCTTAAGTATGAAAAATCTATGAATTGGACAAAGCCTCATGTAAATAAATTAATGTCAGTTTTTGACAAATTTCCAATACAAAAAAATATTAAGAATATCACAAACCAGCTGACATGATTAACTGTGCCTTTATTGTTTCTAAAAAAAAAAAAAAAAATGCCCTGTTCCCCTGTAGTGTCTTGCCTTAAATCAGATACGTTCTTGAAGTCTTTTGCAAACTTAAGTCATCATACACAAAGAAGGTTAGATATTAAAAAAATAGCAGTTAAACGAGTGCAAGTGCAAATGTAGGGGGAAAAAAACATTATAGTGAGTAATTAAGGGGTGCCATTCCACAAATCAGTCCAGCAGCAGTACACGAATAGCTAATGTTCTTCAGATCGTATTAAAGGTGCATATAAATCACTCCAAAGCAAGTATTTCATTTCCAGTTCTTCGTCTTCAAGTTGTTTGGTGGTTGGATTTGAGAGACTCACAGCTGGTCCTTTTAACTGCACGGTAGCTGAATGCGATGGCTGATTCATGCTCACAACAAGGAGTGCATGGTGAAAATGGCAAGGCAAATACTTTGTAGTTTTGCTTAACCTTGATAGAAACCATATTAGAAAATCTCAACTAGTTGATACATTTCAACCGGGGTCTTATTTATAGCGGTACCTCTAACTGCCCTCCTCTACCCAGAGGTAAGAATCTCAGGTGTGCCAAACCCCTGCCACAAACAATGTGCATGTTTCTGTTTCTGTGTGTGGAGCACTCCGTGTAATGTGTGTGGAATTAAGCGGTTGAGGATGTGGAGTGCTGCTTTCTCGAATTTCTGATTCATTTTCTATAAATAAAGTCATGGAAGTCAGAGGTGTTGGGTCACTTACTGTAATAGCAGAGAATCTGAACAGAGGCGGGTGGTAGGTAAGTGTGGGAATGTTGAAGAATGACTCCTTATGGTGTTTTCTTTTTAACAGCTCATTCACACAGCATATCTGAGGACACAGGCAAAAGCAATTTGTTTGCTTTCTTAATTTTTTTCTCTCCTATCTCCTTTCTTGAAATAGCCTGACAGCTGCAGAGAATTGCAGTCCGGCTGTATAAAGCATGACGTGTTTTGTGTGTGTGTGTATGTGTGTGTGTGTGTGTGTTTTCCTCCCTCTGAACCTTGAGAAATCCCCAGTGCGTTCTGCTCTGCGGTGTTTCAGAATGCTCGTTTCAAACATCTGGAAATCAGCATGGTTGCAGTCTCTCCACAACATGCAAGTGCTTTCACTTGATTATATTATCTGTTAAAGTTTTTTTTTTTCCTCCAGCCCTTTAAAAAATAGGGAAGCGGTATGTGACCCCTCCTCTGCCGAGGGGTCAAGTGGTGATTGCTGATGTTGTCTGCCCTAAACACATGTTTAGCTCTGCTTTGCTCAGCCAGTCGCCTAAAAGTTTGGGAACCATTAAAGAACTTCCTAAACCAGTTCCGGAGTCTGGCTTGTGGATTGGGTAAGAAGGGAACTGATTGAGCTCTGTGTGTGTGTGTGTGTGTGTGTGTGTGTGTGTGAGAGAGAGAGAGAGAGAGAGAGAGAGAGAGAGAGAATGTGTGTATCTGTTCGTGTCTGTTGGGTGTGTCTGTAATTTTTTCCTGGCTTATTCTCCATATGAGCATTGTGTGTGTGAATGTGTGTGAGTGTTGTAATTGCTTCAGCGTGTCGGTGTGCAGTGTGTGACAGGAAGGATGAGTCGCTGGTTGCCGCTTTTTCACACAGGGGAATATTTGTCTGGCGGCTGGTTCAGGCGCAGCATAACTCACGCAAGGCAGCTCCAGACAGGAAACGCCACGGTGAGCTCTGTTATGATAGAGGATAGCTCGGAGGATGAGCTGTGAACTTTACATGCACGCAGAGCCACTGAGCTGACCACCACCTGAGGGCCCGGCAGCCCCGGCAGGAAATGAAAGGATCATTTAGTTTGGGCCAGAAGAGATGAGTTAAAGGCAAGTTAGAGGGTCAGAAGAGGGGACGACTTTTTGAAGAGATGTACAGACACCCTGGTTTAATCCAGAGACCAAACAAAAGAAAAATATCAACACATCTCTCTCACTCTTGATTTTTCTCTTTTCTTACCCCTCGCTTAGGTATGTCAGAGTCGTCAAGGCTGGTTTATGCTAACTTGCAAACAGCACTTCATAAACTATGGAAAGTTGGAAAAGCACCTCATAGAGGAGGGAACTGTGACTCCAGCTGTGACACAACAAACATGTGTAGGAGAAGGCTATCCATGACACATTTTCGGCAGTCAGTTTTTAAGTATATTTTCCAGTAGCGACATGGGAAAATCATTCGTTTTATAATCAAGTAGCTTATAAGGAATTGAACTAACCTCCCCAGACTTGAATGTGTTATTTCTTTCTTCATACTTGGTTACGACTCCACACATCCATTTTATTCGCCTGACTGGGTGTGCAGTGTAACTAGAGTTTGTAGCCACCTGCTTTTCCAAATAAGTGCAATAATAAAATTGTCTGTGGGCTTGAGGTCCAGTGATTTTTGCAAGGAAGTCAGGATGTCTTAGTGTTCCATCATCCATGAGTCCATCATCCAACAAGTCACACACAGATTTGGATATGGGCATGTCGATGTGGTTTTATGCTTAGCTTATATCCATCCAAGTGCACAACTTGTTGACATTAAAGAGTACTATAAGGTGCTGATGTTGGTGGATATGACTGGGGAGTTTATTTTGTCAACCAAGTAGCATTGATAAACCTCACAGTGATTAATCTTATTATCATAACATCACTTACATTATAGCAGCTATAAACCAGCCTCTCTCCATTAAAGTTTATAAGACAAAAAATGCAGCCTGTCACATTACTGAGAAAACCATAAATAGCCAGTCCTCTGTCCTAAAAAAGTACTGACTTACAATGGAGACTCTTTCTATAAATGTTACATAAACAGAAAGCTTCACATATTAATGATTATACACTTTTAAAAATCATTTTTTAAAATCTATTTATTATTAGGCTTAGATTATGTTAAGCTGTACAAATCCCCATACACCGATCAGCCATAACATTATGACCATCTGCCTAATATTGTGTTGGTTCCCCTTTTGCTGCCAAAACAGTCCTGACCCGTCGAGGCATGGACTCCACTAGATCCCTGAAGGTGTGCTGTGGTATCTTGCACAAAGATGTTAACAGCAGATCTTTTAAGTCCTGTAAGTTGCGAGGTGGGGCCTCCATGGATCGGACTTGATGGCCAGCACACCCCACAGTTGTTCGACTGGATTGAGATCTGGGGAATTTGGAGGCCAAGTCAACACCTTGAACTCTTTGTCATGTTCCTCGAACCATTCCTGAACAATTTTTTACAGGGTGGCAGGGCGCATTATCCTGCCGAAAGAGGTCAATTCCATTAGGGAATACTGTTGCCATGAAGGGGTGTTCCTGGTCTGCAACAATGTTTAGGTTGGTGATACGTGTCAAAATTGCATCCACATGAACGCCAGGACCCAAAGTTTCCCAGCAGAACATTACCCAAAGCATCACACTGCCTCCGCCAGCTTGCATTCTTCCCATAGTGCATGCTAGTGCCATCTCTTCCCCAGGTAAATGACGCACAAGCACCCGGCCTTCCACATGATGTAAAAGAAAATGTGATTTATCGGACTAGGCCTCCTTCTTCCATTGCTCCTTGGTCCAGTTCTGATGCTCACCTGTCCATTGTAGGCACTTTTGGCAGTGGACAGAGATCAGCATGGGCATGTTCTATCACAGCCAGCTTTAACTGTGTTCTGACACCTTTCTATCACAGCCAGCTTTAACTTTTCTGCAATTTGTGCTACAATAACTCTTCTGTGGGATCAGACCAGACGGACTAGCCTTCACTCCCCACGCACATCAGTGAGCCTTGGGCACCCATGACCCTGTCGCTAGTTCACCAGTTGTCCTTCCTTGGACCACTTTTGGTAGGTACTAACCACTGCATACCAGGAACACCCCACAAGGCCTGCTGTTTTAAAGATGCTCTGACCCAGTCATCTAGCCATCACAATTTGGCCGTTGTCAAAGTCTCTCTAATCCTTACGCTTGCCCATTTTTTCCTGTTTCCAACACATCAACTTTGAGAACCAACTGGTCACTTGCTGCCTAATATATCTCAACCTTTGACAGGTGCTATTGTAACGGGATAATCAATATCATTCACTTCACCTGTCAGTGGTCATAATGTTATGGCTGATTGGTGTATATGAGTTGTTACTATAGAAATGATAATGTATTAGAATGAGTATGTTAATATAGTATTGTGATTTGAATTACAGCACTGCTGTCAGTTTAGAGAAAATTCTTGGGACCATAGTGCTACATAAACAACACAGAGCTACATGAGACTACACAGAACTAAATAAGACTTCAGAGCCATACACAGGACTAAATAAAGTGCACATGTGCAAACGTGTGTAACAGCACAAGACAGTACAGCAACCAAACTGGTCAATAGGCACAGTAAAGAAATACGGTTCAAAGAGATATTACAATATAATAATAAATGTTGTAAACATAACCTACTAATTAGCAGCAAAAAATGCGGGTGGTCAATACAGCATTTTGTTTTTTACGGAGTTTTAGCAGCAATTTAAGAAAGAAATGTGCAAAAATTGCACATCGTGATGGTTAGTGGAGCTGCTTTTCTAAGGGAATGAGTGTTCAGGGACTATTTTGTTTTTTGTAGAGTAACTTGTACCTTTTTAACTTTTTGATGTATCTTGCCCATCACTGCTAAAATGGTAGCGGATCTTCCTCAGACGGGGCACCAAAAACCACCAGAGACAGCAACAAAACTCCAGCTTTCAGTTATTACTACTTGCTTTTTATCCCCATATCCGCATTTTTTGATGGGCAGCCTTCAAAGATCTTCCCACTTTTTTGAAAACCCATGAACATTTCTTCTCTTTCATCTCTCAAAATAAGTTCTCATAAAGCATAACTCAGGCTGTAGTGGAAGTGTTTGCATTTGTGAATGTGTCACTGACTGCTGTTTGGCTATTTTGGAGATGTGCGATATAAAGTGAGCTGTTGGCGTGGTGGCAGTGGTGTGGTGGCAGAATTGTGCCACACTTCAAGGTGGCTGGGTCTCCTGTCAAACTTAATCCTTCATCTTCCTCAAGGTCTCCCATTGCTTGTTTTGCTTTTGTCATGTGCTTTACATAAATTCAGAGTTCTTCTCGCTTCCTTCTCCTAGTCTTCCTTCTAGTCATTTCACACTGCTGAAGTGAGTACAGAAGGAGCAAACATTTAAGACTGAGAAGCGTGGGTACTCTTAATCTGTCTGGACTCATCACCTGATACTTCTTCTGGCCCCACATGCAGCAGCTTAGCCTCTGGTTAAAAATGGCCGAGGGAAAAGAGCAAACAAATGAATGCTTCACTTGTGCCGTCCAGCACTTCCTGCTCAGTCGTGAATGCCAGTATTGCATTTAGGTTTTGGGAATGCTGATGGCGGTTTGGATAGAGTGACTGAAGGAGGCTGATGATGCCTGGAGGCTCCTTCCTGAGCGTTAGCCTTGCTTATCCTACCGATAGACAGGAAGGCTATGGGGCAAGAAGAACACAGGGGCACCTGTCCACCACATATCAAGTCCACATGTCCTATAAAACTTGGGTGTTTTTAGATTTTTTTAAAGTTTTTGTTAGCTATTCTTACCTGTAAGATGTTTTGGATAAATATTTATATAATATGATCATACAATACCTTATACAAATCCAATCAATTCAGACATTTGTTAGTTTAAAGGAATAGTTCACATTTTCCCTAATCACATTTACAGATTTTCTCCCAGACATAAGCCAAGACTTTTTAGTTTGTGCTGAAAGTACAATGCTAATCTATCTGACTCTGCCATACAGAATCTTTTCTGTAAATGCATGCTGAGTTTTTTCCCCCCATCAGGTCCAAAATTATTGGCATCCTTGGAAAAGATGGACGAAATGGTTATGAAAAAATATATTTGTGGTAGTCTGAATATACAAATTTCCATTCAGGCTCTTATCATCTGTTATCATCAATGACTAAATAAATCAACATTGTAGTACAATTCCACTTTCAAACTTCAGACCAGGGCCTTGGGTTTGGAATGATACCAAATAATACCAGAGTCTATGTGGATGTATTTACAGAAGAGATTTTGAATGAGATAAACTCCCATTATTTGTTATATTAAGGTAGTAGATGTTGGACACAGTGGAAAGCTTCCTGTCTCTGAACTATTCCTTTAATGGCAGTATAATAGTCTTTCCCATGTCAAAGATACATGCGTATGCACTGCTCAAGCTATAGTCATATATATTGTCGTTGACAAGGGAGAGAGAGCAATGCCATTTTTCCCACCCAGTGAGCCCGATTAATTTTATTCTTTTGATTCCCCGCCACGGATGGCTGTGGCATCTTCAGGATTTGAACTTGCGATCTTTCGGCGTTAGGGTGAATACTTTTCTGTTGTGCCAATTAGGAGCCCTCCATCATTGCAGCTTCATGTGATGTCAACCTCCACCTGTCAGCACACTGTGTAGAATGAGGTTTGGGAAATACAGGCTTTACTAATACTCCAGTTCTCCAGTGCCTGAGCAATCCCCAAGTGTTGCTGTGCTGCCACTGTTTCCAGAGTAGTGCTTGCAAAAGACTTAATTCTTGTCTCTTGGGGAAAACACCATGCAACTGCAGCACTGCAGCAAGGTTGCTGAGCTGACAGGCTGTCGACCATGGCGACACATACTGCTGGCTGCATCTAATTTGGATGAACAGGCTGTCATTTAGGTGAGCCCAAAACTTTTTCAGCAAGAAGTGGGTGCTCTTTGAAATGTGCGGCAGTTCCCGCCCCAAACACACACACACACACACACCTGTCAGTACTCAAACCAGCGTTTTCTCTTTTTCCCTTCAAATAAGAACATGAAGGGGTGCTGTCTAAATATTTACTGTTTTGAACTTACACTGCAGGATGGACTCATGAGAGCGTACTGCTGAGCACAGACAACAAAATATATTTTTTTTCTTTTTGTCTCTAGAGTGGCAACAAAAGGAACATTTTTGTCAGGGACGTGACTGTGTTTGTGTCTATTGTTATAGTGGCAGTAACTGGCACACGGCGTCTGAGTATGTAGGTGGCCCAAGGCTCATTGCTCAGACGAGAAAGGCTGTGTGCGCCATTAGAGATATTACTAGTGGGTGTGCAAGAGCCCCAGGCTCACTGTAGGCTCTGGACTGAGCAGGCCTTTATAGTGGCTTCTCTTCACCCATCTCTGTCTCCTCTCAGCATTCCACTTAAAAAGTCATATGGAACTAGTGAGCTATCACATGAGAGGTTGCCCAGCCACCCAGACCTGAAGTCAAGCATGTGTGTTGATGGACATAATGTTGCTGGGCATTTTGGCTTGAGGTGATCGCCAGAGAAAAGAGGTGCTGGTCAAAGGAAACATTCTCACCCTTATGTACTTCTTATTGCAGTGATGGAATGTCTCAGTGCCTCTTGGGTATTCCACTCGCTCACTTGTTAACAGGTTTCATGCAGAGCACCAATTAACCCCTAGCACTTTCCCATCTTGTTTCTTCTCTGTTTTTCCCTCTCTCTGTTTCTTCTTTCGATAAAGGACTCTTTGCAGATAAGCTCCAGTGGTAAGTAATGTGCCAGTCCTCCCTGTGAGACTGTCGCTTTCCAGCCTCCTTGACCCTTTGGCAGGATCTCACTGGCAGTTCCAGTTCAGTTCACTGTTTAGTATCTTTGGATCCTACCAGTAGATCCCTGGCTTTCTATTTATGGGAGTGAAAAGACTAGCTATAAGCCATAACTGAGGATATAATTATAGCATAAAAGGCATCAGTCAAGAATGAATTAAATGTCCAGGCCCAAATGGGGGTTAATGGAATCTCACAAGTAGGGCTTTTTGAGGCAGGGGATAATATATGGAGCATAGTTAATGTCCAAAGAAAGGCCTTACACCTTATATGTTTTTAGCAGTCACCCCTTAACCTCCAACAAATTAAAGGATTAGAGCAAATGTAAAAAATTCATGGTGAGAACAGTCTAGTTCTCAAGAGAGTACAGAAAACAGGTCAACACAGACCATTCTGATTGGTTCTGTTGCTTCTGGCAAGCTCTCCTGCTGCACCACATCTCAGCTTCATCTCACACACTGTGAGTGTGTTATTTTGAGAAGTATAAAAGTTTGAACTATAGAAGTGTTTCACATAAACCGGATCCCCCACACCCCTTTTGATTGGAGCCTAAGCTCTAATTGCAGAGTTTGTTTTTCAGTGGCTACTGTGGAAAAGGTCACGACAGCCAAAGAGAATGTGTCTATTAAAGCGCGACTGATCTGACCCTGTTGTTTAGAGGGTGTGAATCGAGGCACAAAAGCGTGGCTAACCCTTCTAGCCCCAGTGATCTTAACAAATGCCTGTAAGAGTACACTGAGGCTTGGTTTTAGAGCCGGCGCCGCCTGCTCCAGTCACCCTGCATCACTGTCAAGCCACCCACTAATTACAACAAGGTTTAAAGATGCATTAGATAAATGTCACTTCACCACAGAACCCTGCACGGGCATTTTCAAGACCCAACACCATGGGCGTCTCCGCTGGCCACTGGAGCCTTATTAAAGTACGTGGAGCACAGCTTAATTTTATGCAAACCCAGGTGAAGTGCAGGTTGAGAAGCTTGTCACCTGCTTTCGGTTCTAATGTGCGTTGACTCAGTCAATGCATACAATGCATACACAAATCGTCAAGCTAATAAATTTACATGATCATATACAGTCATAGTCTATGTTTATTATAATCTCAGGATTCACTGATGATTTGCATAATATATTTACTAACATGGGTAGTGTTTTTTATTTAAAACTCCTGATCCACACAATAAGGATTACACCTAGTGTTGGAGGCATTCTTGTGTTCTCCACCTAGTGGTGGAGGTATTATGTTTTCGGGTTGTCCAGCCATCCATCTGTCCGTCCATCACCAGCCTCACAAGCCTCATCACAAGTACATGTAAACACCACAGTCCGTGACTCAGGTCACAGGCAAACCCACAATGGTTTTGTGAAACATGCAAGTAATAAAACTTTACTTTTGTTTGTATTTTTCAAAATAAAACATGATGTAGTTTATGATTGTGATTTGTTACAAGTTTCATTGAATTAGCTGGAGTTACTGTTTAAGCAGAGTCTTCTAGAAGCAATTATGCTTTCAGGGTCATGGTTTGCTGAGTTTCTCATCAATGTTTGCTTTTTGTCCTCTGCCTTTGCTCGCTTTTTTTTTAGTAATTAATTCGATCACGGAAATCATTCACTGTATGTAGGCAATTAGAGCTCCTAGAACAACATAATTGGCTTTTAAAGATTGGCTGGGCTCACACCACAAGCATAAGACAGCTCGCATGCCTCACTGTCTATACCTCAAAGACAAGTGGTGGTGGATGGATGCCTCTTTTGAGTTGTTTCCCCTCTATGTCCACATGAAATATTTAAGTTCATGGGTAGAGCATGGCCTTTCTGTTCATGTAAGAGTAAACCATTTCAGTGTCATCCTGACAGAAAGCTGCTTCTGACTCTTTAGAATGGATGGCTGAGAGGCTAGCACAGGGGCACAACTTAAAGCCAATCAGGAGGCACAATGTGATAGCAGCCTGCCAGTACTCGCTCTGTTACACTAACTATCATCACCACTGCCACATGTTAGTCATGTAGAGATGAATTAATAACCATCAGACAGACAAATGCTACAGCTAAAGTGGTCATTTACTGTGTGTGAGTGTATTGGTTGGAGATTTTGGCCTTTGACTTGCTCAAAATTATGGCCTGCTCTAATTTCCCAGGCCTGATTGCAGACTTGAGATTATTTCAGTAATCACAAAGGGTGTAAGTTGCCAAAGCATTTTGATTGAACTGTTCAACTAGGAAGCTTTGGTCTTACATGCACTAGGTGTAGTAAAATAAAGTCATAGCTATCCAGTAAGTAATAATAATGCTTTACCTAGATTATTTAATGCCATAGTTAACATGAATAAACTTGAGCATGTATACACCATAAGCCGTATTAACGGAGTAGCTTGAATTGATGGTTTTTAAATAATAAAGCAGTCATTTTCTTCAAAATTACACTTCTGTTTGCAGAGAAGGCCTGGTTGAGTTCGGCCGTCTGTTTCCCTTTGAAGTCAGGACCTTTGCTTGGGGTAGTAAATTAGCAAAAGCATGATATTGCTGTTTTCTTTCCGTATAAAAAAGCACCACACTCGCATACTTCTTGATTATTTTTGCTTTGAAGCAATGCAGTAGGCTGCCAACTGTCTGGGAAATTAGAGCAGGCCAAATCTAGCGCATTAGTGCCTGGAGTTCAGAGCAGAGGCTCAAAGCAGGAGGAAGAGCTCCCCAAAAGCTACTCTGATGCACGACAGACTCATGGCCTAATGAAATATTTCAGTTCCCAACACTCATGTGCTGCAGAACTTGCACTTGACATCGTTCCTGAACTCTCAGCTTTGCTCGCGTTGTTCTTGTTACTGAGAATCTCTGGTAGGATGTAGTTTGTAATTGGATACAGATGTTTCTAAAGCGGATCAGCCAGACTGTTATTCTAGTCTATGCTGAGTACTTTTTTTCCCCTTCTTCATTCCAAGCTCACTTTTAAAGTTTCCCAAAATTCCAAGACCTAATACAGTTTTATGTGGTCTTTAGTCGTGCAGCAACCAAGATGGAAAGGTGAAGTTTTTAAGATCTTAACTTTTTTTGGGGGAGTCTTTTTGTTTGTCTTTGCCTATTTTTTTTTTTTACTAGCCACTAGAAATTATTGTTCTGTGCATTGTTACTATTTTTCTTTTGACTGCTTTTTCTCATTTCTGCTCATCTCATGAGTGTGTAGTACATCGGCGTGTTGATCTCGGTGTAGGTCTCTTACTCAGGACTACTTTCCTCAAGACATGCTTTCTCACGTCTGTTGAAAACTTGATTAATGTTAGCATTTGATTGGCCAAACCGAGAAAAATTACTGCTACGTGCAAATCAGAATACGGCACCAGTACCGCAGGAAATTTTCAAAACTGCATCAGTGATGTTGATGAAGTAATGATCCAGTATTCCATTTCAACATCATCTTAAATCATATTGATTAGTCCAGAAGTGGTATTATGTTGATGAAGGGCAGAAAAGCTGGCATTTAAAGTCAAAGTGACCCATCACACACCATCACACACACTCACTCACACACACCCATCCTTTCTCTCTCTGAGGGGAATTCCCCACACAGATGTAACCAAACTTACTGCTTTGATCTCTTATGAGCACTTCAATTATTGCGAGGCTAGAACTGGGCTCCGTTCAACTGTGGTGTGCGGTGGAGCAAGAAAAATTTCCTCCTTTTCCATCCTCAAATGATTAATTTAGCAGTTCACGCCGGGAAGACTCCACCAATAATATAAAGTGAGTATCGCCTTGGCACTTCAAGCATCGCAAAAACCCTGTGGCAGATACTGCCGAGGTTTCAAACACACTATTGCGGTTAGCGGAGAGCAGGGGTGTGTGGAAGTGCCGAACTCAAAGACATATTGTGCAAGTCAGTCCCGTTTTCATCAAAGTTAAATTGGTCTGTCTTTAAAGTGGAGTAAAGGCTTAAATTAGTGGCAGGATTTTTAACCCAATATGTGGGACACCCTTAAATCCATGTGTTTGTGGGACAGGACGTGCCTTTCATAAAGGTCAAATGTTGCACAGCACACATCACACGTGACTAACACAGGAAAAAACACATTTCAAAATAATTGGGAAAGCCCATGTAAATGAGCTGCGTGAGACTTTCAAACTAAACTAGATTACATTCAGTCTGTACATCTGTCAAAAGGAAAAAGGAAAACATCATATATGGTAGTTCTTTTGTCTGAAAATAGGCTTAAACAAATAGGCTGTCTTGTGATTAGGTATAATAACACTAGTGTTTTTAACACTGGAACAGCATTAACTTTTTCTTCTGGGTTAGACTGGGAACTTTGACAAGACAAACACCACACCAAACTGAGCTTTCGGCTGATTCTAGTTGCTGAGCTCAGTAATGAAACCTCAAAAGACAATCTTTTGCTTTAGGTCTAGTACAAACCATTGGTCAAAAAATACACTTGGACAAGAAGCATTGTATGTCCTCCTGAAGCTGATGCATATTGGTATTTAAATTGAGAGGAAATCAAACTGTAGCAAATCACATTTTTAATCAGGTAATAATGATTTGGTGAGAGCCTGCATTTGGTTTGGGTTACACTTAAAGATGCTTATTTCACATAGAACACCCCCTTTTTTATAATTTTTCCCCATTTTGGTCATTTGCCAATTCCTGCTCAACAGAAAGCTCTCCCCATCACACAACAGCTACCGACTGGTGAGGGTGAGGGCTGGCATCCACTTCTCAGAGGAAATCTGCCCTCTTCCCCGTTCATGAGCTCACGGACACCCGTGATTGGCTAGTGACACACTGATTGACATGGGAGAGAGTAATGACATTCTTCCCAACAAGAGAGCACAGCCAGTTTTTCTTCACTGGACTCCTGGCCAATATGGTGTGGTGTCATTGGGAATCGGACTTGCACTCTTCTGATAGTAGGGCAAATGCTTTTCTGATCTTCAAGTTTTCTTGAGATTAGGTATAATTAATTAGTAAAGAACTACAGTAACGCAGAACCTCAGGAAACATTATACTACCTATTCAAGTCACAAACAGTCATTTCCGTATTTAGTTTTCATGCCATATGAATAAATAAAGTATCATATTACAGTGATGTTGCATTAAAGCTTGTTGCACGACCATAACTAGCACCATTTTGGCTTTGGCTTTTAAAGGAAGGAAATGCTAATGATGTTTCCTTCTATTCTCAGTTACTTCAATTTCCACCTTCAATTTAGAAGCTGTTTGTGGTCTCTGGCATTGAAAATTATAACTTCTCATTTCCACAAAGTAACATTAAACTAATTTTTTAATATAAGGTTTTAACATCTGGAACACTTGACCACGTAAGTGAATTAGCACATATAATGTGTTAGGTAGACTTTATGGCTCAAAATTCTTCTTCACGTTTTTCCAGTGAGACTGGTTTCTTTCAGTCACACTCACGAAGAGCACGTTGTTGCCACTCAGGATGCCTCAGTGACAGTGGCGTTTTCTTCACTCTTCATTACTCCAGTGGAAAATCTCTCTGTCAACGCTTAATGCCTCTCCCCCCCCTTCGCTTATTGAACAATTTTCCTTGTGAAATCCTCTTCCCCAGTCAGCCCGTCTCTTTTTCTTTCTCTCACTCCCTCTCTCTTGTTGTGGGTTGTCTTCATCTGTCCTGACAGCTCTGTGCCTCATCACCAGCTATATGAAATGACAGCTCACATCCTGGGGCTACAGCAAGGGCTGTTTACTGAGAAAGAGCAACACACACTCTCTCTAACAAATCCTCCCCCACCCCCATGTGTGTACATATACACGCACTCTCTTTCACACAGTATCAAACACACACCCCCCTCCATCCTGGACTTTCAGAGATGCGTTTGCTCTAGTTCTTCGTTGGCACTGCGGGGGCATGTGCATGGCCCTAGCAAGCTTCACAATGTGCTGCCGAAATTCACCCACTACAGCCACAGAGGTTTTCACACAGTTGACAGCTAATAATAGAATTTCTATATTACACATAAATGGAATTAAAGCTGATGATGTGATGAATGAAATCATAGTTTCCGAGTTAGTCAGCACCTGATCGTATAACTTACTGATATCCTTTCCACCCCTGAAATTATGTTTGTTCAGTTAATTTAAGTGTTTGGCAGATGCATCGGGACTTCATAGTAGCAAACAGATTTTTTTGGATGTTCAGATCTGTTTTTTGTACCAAGTATTTCATTGTGTATGTTAAAAAAACCTAATTTCGTCTTTGCAATAAAATCACAAATAATTGCTGTCACTCACTTTTGACACATTGTTCACATTTCTGCTTTAAGTATCCCATTCAATGAGAGGTGCAGGATTAACGTACTTATGTGGCAACAATACATCAGGCACGCAAATGCGGCGCCGTTCTGGTAAGTTAGCAAGCCTGCGACATGTTGAAGCGACAGCCAGATGAGGCATCAAAGAAACTGAACAACTCTTCTCTTTCAAACAGCCCTTGTTTTATGCTTCTTCTATTTTTTCCACCCTTGAGTATTAGTGAAGCGTAAACTGCATAAAAAATCGATTGGAATCACAAAACCACAGTTTCTATCAAATCATATACAAATGTCAGGATTGTGCAACATGTGATTGCATAACAAAGTGAAAGTGTTTGTACCCCATACTACTCCTTTTACACCAATATGGGGAAACAAAATAAACACACATATACCAGTTATTCAGTGTCCAGCTATTTCTTGTCACGTTTTTAGGTGGATGGTTTTGTAATTACAGCTTTGCAGATTGCTATGGACAAAACACAAATTGAGGGACATTTATACCCGAAATTAGTGAGGTAATGAGGAGAGTTGTAGGTGGAAGATTCTGGTAGCTCTTGAACTAGGCTTATTCCATTAATTATTAAACATTAATCAGTTACTATCTCTAAAAAAAAAAAAAAAAAAAAATGCTGGAAATGTAAATTCCAGGTGTGGTTTGACTGAGGTCATGTGGCTAAAAGTTCCATTATACTGTTTCTGTTTGTTTACTCAATCCAGATATGTGCATTTAGTTTCCCTTATTTTAAGTTCGAATAAATTATATAAAAAAAAACATTGCTTATTAATAGTGATTGGGGCAGATAGGAGCAGCTGCCACCCCTCCATGGTTCTATAGCTAGCATGGAGCTGCATCTATGGAAAAAAGGATGAGAACAGTATAACAAACATGCAAAAAATCATACATCAGTGCCTGCAGTTAATCATGAATCTGTCACCCTGCAAAAAACAAACAAACATATTTTGATAGAGGGTAAAACACAAAAATTCAAATCACAGAAAATAAATATGAAGAAAATTCCATAATATGAATAAATAAAAAGTTATTTAGTAGTCATTTAGTAGTCAATAATCATTTCATTTCCGGTATTTTTCTGATGTTCAGTGACATTTATCATGTAAAATCCTGCTCTTATTTTTTTGTGTGTTCAGTATAGTGCCCCTAGGCTGCCATTGGTAATATTTAAGCAATCCTGATAGTCCATCTAACTGGAGCCACTGAGGAGAGAGCATCTCACTTCGTGAGAATTTTGAAAGTGTCTTGGGACCTTGTGAAAATCAAAAACAAATCTGCAGGAGCAGTGCGGTTTAACCTACAGGCGCAGCGGCCTTTGAAGTGGAGGGCAGCGTTGTTAATTGTCAGCGCCAGCTTAGTGAAAGGTGGTAACAATTTAACAGGACTGCGTGGCAGCAGGGCGCTGGATGCGTATCAGGTGTTTGCAGGCATCGTGTGCTGTGCAGCAGAGAAGAAGCCACTCCAGAGATGAGAAAGTGGCCAACTTAACAACCAGTAATTCTTTGTTTGTGCTGCCAATCGTGCTGTAATTGGCTGGGAGGTGAACAGGAGCTTTGTGATTGGACAGCTGGACCAGTTACTGCTGCTATTTTTACTGAACGCTACCAGACACAGCCGGCATCTCCGTGCTCTACCTTAAGCGTACTTGGTATTAGCAGAAATTTCTTTCTGATGCACCAACAGGGTTCAAATGGGGCAAAGCGGTGAGCTTTCGTGGCTCAGAGGTATCTCTGAGTAAACAAGCGAGAGTTCAGAGCAGCCTGCTGTCAGAGATGTTACCAATGCTTTTCCCTGAACCATGGCACTTGAAAGGCATTTTGAATGTTTGGAACATTCTCCACCCTTTCAAGTGTCTGTGTGTGCTAGTTTGTGTGTGTGTGTATGTGTGTGTGTGTGTGGTTGCATGTTTCTGGTTTGCCTGTGGTATTTCTACAGGTTCAACACTGACATGTTAAGCCAACTGTGTCCATGTTGATTGGGAATGCTCCTTATGAGGTTAGACCTCTTCTTTTGTAGTACTGTCTCCAACCTGAAGGGTCCTCTGCAACACACACACACACACACACACACACACACACACACACGCACCAGCTGTCTCTCTAGTGGTGGCCAATAGAGAGAACTATATGGATATATGTATAAAGGAGTATACTTATTTTTATGCAAATGCCATTTAAGAATGACTGAAAAATGCTTGTGACTAAAATTTGCATTACACTAGAATTTAATGTTTAAAAGTTTTACAAACTTAAGGAATTACATAAGAAGGTTTTCAATTTCTTTTGAACAGTCACAGAAACAGCCCTGAAATAACCACATAACAATGTGCAAAACTGTTGTGAAGATACCATAGTCATTCATGCCATGCTCAAAGCCAAAAGCATAAACAAGCTGTCTCGTCTAATGCAAACTTCTTGAAGGTTTAATTATAAAATAAATTCCACAAACCCGCTCAGTTCAGATTTATTTCAGGAACATTATTTAAATTTGTGCAATAACAATTTTGTTTGTTTATTATTGCCGTAGAGCTTTCTATTCCTGAACATTCCACTAACCGAACACAGGTCCAAGTTGGCAGTGAGCCTCATTTATCAAGCTGGATACAAACGAATTTTTTCGTTAAATCATTGACAGAAGCATTGAAACACAAAATGTGTATTCATGATTCCAGTTTAGAAAAGTACAAGAGCTCCTGGGTTTGTGTAAATGTATGTTTAAGCAGACCCTGTTACATGATTTAGCATATGCCAAGCTTAGGAGCCACTCTTTTACTGTCTAGATGTCAGTTTGTTGTTTTCAGCTCCGTGAGCTTTGCCTTTTATGGAGTTTTGTGGGCGTCGCTAAATGCAGATCAGCTTGGCCCTGAATGTGCTTGGTAATTTCCAGGTGATTGGCATTTATCAACATATGAAGAAAATCAGCATTAACAAAATGTTTGTAAATTTGGCAGGACTGTACTAAAAAATTCATAAATGAAGCCCATTGTTTATAGGCCTACTTGCTTTTGAGGTATTGGGGTTTGGATTAAAACCATTTAATTTAAATGAACACTTAAACAAACTAATAACTATAAAAACTAACTAATAACTTTGATGTTGATTGCTGTACCAAAATTAAAAGCCCCTGACTATGTTAAAGTATTTGCTTTTTTTTATTCTTCTGCCTTTTTAAATATTTTTTTTTAATTAAATGTCTTTGCTGTTTTGCTCAACCGCAGTGTAATGAGCATTTGAAAATTTCTACTGGTTGACAAATTTCTGCCAGTCTCTAATTTATATTATTATACCACCCACTGTATGATGTGTCTTAGACAAATTATCTTGTAAGAACAGCATATTACTAAGTGTAACTGGAACCTCTGCACCACAGCCAACTACAGCTCCTAGCCAGTGATGTCTGGTCAGAAACGACAGAATCTTGTATAAACAGTTAAAGGTTGAAGCTGTGTTACACTGGAACACTCTTGAGTGTGCCGAGGTGTGTGAGGGCAGTAATTAGAGGTCAGGAACGTTAACATTGTAATTATAATCTACTCCTTCCAATCTGTTTCAGTCGTCACAACACTCTAAAATGTCAAAACACTGGCAACGTACTGATTTTGCCAAACCTGAAAAAGACACAACTGGTCATAAGTGTTGCACTCGGTTAGAACTTTGTGCTTTCCTTCTTTTCCATGCCTGTGTGTTTTTGTGTTTGTGTTTGTGTGTGTGTGTGTGTGCATGTGCGTGTATGCTCGCGTGTGTGTGTTTGTGTGTGTGCTTGTGCGTGTATGCTCACGCACACGTGTGTGTGTGTGTGTGTGCGTGCGTGTGTGTGTTTCACAGTGACCTGTAGTTCACTGCTCGGGTGCTGAGGGTTCCAGACATTGGACTGGAGACAAAGGTGGCGGCAGAGTGGCGCAGAGCCACTCTGATCCTCAAACAGAGCTACCAATGAAACAAACATCTCTCTCTCTCTCTCTGTCTCTCACACACACACACACACACACACTTTGCTTTCTCTCTTGCTCTCTTGCTCTCACTGCTCTCTCTCTCTCTTGCTCACAGTGAGATCTGTGATATCTGTAATACTAACCTCACTTGACCCTGTTTTTTTTTTTCCATTCTTTTTTTTTTTTTTTTTTTTTTAAACTAATTTCTAATGCATTTTATTTGGATGGATTTCAGAATCTGGGATTGAACCGTGCTTATAGAACATTTTGATTTATTAGTATTAACTATCAATAGTGTGAATGCTTGACAATCAGTGAAGCCATTGAATTCATTAATCAATGTGTTATTCAAAAATAATTAACTTTAAAACAGCACTGCTCAGCAGTTCTGCTGTACTTGCATTCATCTTTTTTTTTCCTTACGTGATTTCCTCATTCAGGATACTGAACACTTCCTATCCTAATGCCTATCCTTTTTATCTGCTGCCTCTTCTTCTTCTATCTATCTCTCTGTATCTCTCTCTCTCTTTCTCTCTCTCTGCCCCCTCCCCTCTTTTTCCCAGTGGGGGTGTTGTTTATAGAGCATTATAATTTATAACTGAATAGAGTGGATTTAATTTCAGCGCTGAGGCTCGCCAGCAGGGCGCCAGGCTGCAATCAGAGGAATCAG
Organism: Pangasianodon hypophthalmus; assembly: GCF_027358585.1. NCBI lineage: Eukaryota > Metazoa > Chordata > Actinopteri > Siluriformes > Pangasiidae > Pangasianodon > Pangasianodon hypophthalmus. Next base: position 12,510,952 of record NC_069723.1, on the reverse strand, counting down.
TGCGCTGCGAGCCCTGTTGAATGGAAAGTATTATCAGCGGCCACAAACGGACACTGTTTCTCCTTAAACAACTCCCTCGATGCTCCCCGAGCCCGGCTTCTCTTTCACTCCTCTATTCCTGTTAGCCGCCCTCCCTCCCATTGTCCTTCAGTGCCACTTCCCCTGCTCTCCTTTCTCCTCCTCCTCCTTCTCCTCTCTCACTTCCCTGTTTCCTCTGCATCCCTCCTGTTCTTTCTTTATTTGATTTTCTGGAGCTGTTCTGATGATGCTGTTCAGGCTGGAGTAGAACTGGGCGATATAGTAAACAAGATTGTGTCATGATACCTGATGTAGAAAGTATTGTGATAGATTTATTAATGTGCTGCATTTTAATAATTCTCTGAATCACTGTGCTTTTAATTGTCTCTTACAGAAATATATAAACATGTAAAAGGAAAGAAACCGACACCACAAAAATCTATTTTAACGTCCAATCAGACATTTGAGTGTTAGAAAAGTTCTGACACCACCCCGTATCAAATCCATATCATGTTGTTCATTCTTATATTGGATTACAATTCGCATTTATCGATTTATAATTGTAGCGTTCTGAGTTAAAGCTGCACACACCACACACACCAGCTTCACCAGCTTCTTTTTTTTTTTTTTTTTTTTTTTATAATCTTTCCAGTACACAGTGTTGCTCTCCAGCAGTACATGTGATGGCCGCATGAATTGTGTCTGTTCTGAAATGGAATGCAGCGCTGCTATTTACTGGTCAGGCTCTGAGTTTACTGCAGTGTTCGCAGTAAAAGCTCAGCGCATGAGCCAGCGTTCCCCCTGTCTGCCTTCCTCTCACGCCTCTCTCATCTTTATCTTGGCCTCTGTCTCCTCTTTTCACCATCCCCATTCAAGTGTTGCAATTTTCCGCCCGTAAATCCTGCCGTGCGTGACTGGAGGCTGACTCGAGCCTCTCCTGCATTCTGACAAACAGAGAGTGTGAGTGAGTTAGTGAGTGCGTCATCCATCCCGCTGGGCGGCCGAGTCAGTTTGTAGATGCGACCCCAAAACAGGAGTAATGATATTTAAATACGCTTGGATTAGTGCAGAGTGTGTGAGAAATAGTATGGACGGACAGTGCGAGAAAGAGAGGCTTCAGATGTACGTGCCAGCTTCAGCAGTGAAGAAATTATTCTCACTCTATTATGATACAAAATGATTATAATAGTGACGTGAGTGATTCCATGGTTGGGCTGCTATTTGCGGTCCACTGATATTAAATTTAAATGTGTGTATGTTAAGTAAAGTAAAAAGACAGCTTAAACATAGGTAAAGTGTCATTCACAACAATCTGTGTGAATTTTTCAGATAAATATCTTTAAAAAAAAATACAACTTATTTATAACAATTTACAGAAAAAAACAGCATTTCTCCTAACTAAACTATTATACAGTAGATTATTAAAATGGACATTTTAGTACCACAACATTCAATTAAACTTATTACCTGAACACACTGACCTCTATTAAATATTTGGAATATTCCACAGGATATAAGTTACATATTCCGCAGGATGTTACATCATCCAAATTTTGTCAAAAGAAGAAAGTACATTCTCACATTTAAAAAAAAAAAAAATTGTGATATTGAAAGCGTAACCCTGTGATCCAAAATATATATTGAAAGTAAAATATTAATTAATTTTTTAAGTAAATCGTTAAAATGTTGTTAACGTGCTCCTGGTATTAGCATGGATGCTAGTTAACCATGTTTTGCGTATTTGTTCATTTTATGCTAAAACCGCAATGCTGTTACTGCTTTGTTAGCTAAAATGTTAGCAAAGAAACCTTGTAAAAAAAAAAAAAAAAAAAAAAAAAAAAAAAGAGAGAGAGAGAGAGATTGCTGCCTAAGATGGGTTAACACATTTGTTGATGGTTAAATGCATATTTCCTTGTTTTTAATTTTGAAAATAATGAAAAAAGGCTAAATGGCTCTCCAATTGTAGAATCACCGATATATTTTTTATTACTATGTGATATTACGCTTACAGTATGAAAATTAAGTCTTACTGATTATTCTGTTTCAGTGCTACTTCCCCTGACTCTCTTCACTCCCTCGTTTCTGCTTCATCCCTTTTTTCTCTCTCTTTTTCTCCCTCTTCTTCCATCTGCACTCATTTTCATCCCTCAGTCCCCTCTCAGCACTCAGCAGGACGTGATTAAATTGACCATATTTTAATTGAAGAGGAGCAGCCAACTCTGTCTCTTCATTCAACATAATTAATACCTTGCAGTTACACTGACTTAGATGAACTTGGTTAATTTTTTCCCCTCACAAGAGTTCGAAAAGCTTTATGGACTTCGAAGAATAACACACATGGTTTCAGGGGGGAAAAAGTTGCAAGTCGTCGTCAAAAGCCACAATTAGCTCATTACGACTGCTCAAAGCTGGGAGACCACATGAAGAGGGGAAAAGTCATCTCTTTCCCTGTGCTCTCTAATTTCTCAGAGGAAGCTAGCAGGACAGGTTCAGAGGAAGGGCTTGTCTCATAAAGAAATATACTCATACCATTTTTACACTGGAATATTACGCAGTAATTGTAATGGCATGGCCTGATTTTGTAATTCACCAGCCTGCTGTAAGTCAGATCCAAAACGATGAGCTTGGATTTTCTTAAAAACAAAACCAGAAAGCATGTAGCATTGCCTCGGTCATTAGTGCGGCGTTGTGGGACGTGGGGCGGGGGTGTTTGAGTGACTCAGGTAGCTTTGTTTTCTGTCAGTTAAGAAAAACAGAAATTGTAGTAATCCCAGCATTTTTGTGCATCTGGTTCCAGTAAGCGGTAAAATTATAAAGTGATGATTTCACTAGGAAAAAGCCAGGAAGGGCATTTGTGATTTTTTTGGCGATGATTGAACCAGGGTCTGTTCAGACTGCTGGTGTTTTATTCAAGTGTATTAAAACGGCTTGTTCGTCGCCCGCGTGACCATGGTTAGTAACCGTTACCAGGGAAGAGGAGTAATGACTCTCTGTGAGTATTAAAGCAGCTGCCTGACCCCTCTTTATTAGTTGTGCGGAGCAGCCAGGCTTAATCAAAAGTTAACGATTCAGTGTAGGATGTGCCCAGGGCGGCGCGAGGGCACTGCATTATTGTTAGTGTATGTGTGAGGGTAATTTGCTGAGCGAGCTAAGCCAATAGGAGTGCGGTATGGCTGGCGCTGGTTGGAGGGAACACATGTGATGTGCCTGAGAGATCAAAACACACACTTGATGAATGTGAGGGCAGAGGGTGGGAGTGGGGGAGTGGCCCGTGCTCCCAGCTTTGAATCGCTGATCAAGGTCGTTCTCAGTTCATTAAATTATGCTGAGAGCCTTGGCCTGGCAAGCAACACACACACACACACACACACACACACCCAGAGGTATTGCTTTATGTAGTTACTGAAGTTCTTTTTCCATTCTTCTTTTGACCAAGACTGCTTCTGTATCCTCACTCTCCAGTTTAATTTGTGTGTGTGCACGAACTTGTGTGCATGTGTATGCATGCATTTTGGTCAGTGGAGTCTAGGCAGGAAAGAGTTGCAGATGAAGCCAGCAGTTACACAGTGCCTTGTGTAATGTTCTGCATGTTGTGTGTGTTTTGGCTGGTCGTCACACACTTCCCAGGTACTGGGTCATTCCTAATATTTACTGTTGGTAATCACGCTTTGCCACCAGACAGCTGTACTTCATGATACACACCTCTAGCATTAGATTAATCAGTATTCCCAAAAACACTGCACTTGGACATTCCCTTACTCCAGGACTTTGTTAGGGATTTTGCTTTTATTATCTGTAGCTTCCAAATAGCTACTTGTTACTGTAAGTGACAAGCCCTGAGTCCATTATAATATATATATTTTTAAAAAGGTGTTAATTCCCAACAATTTAACTGTGAAATAAAAGCAGTAAGGCAGAGTATAAAATATTTCCATTATAATATTTTGATTTTATGAAATGAACAAATAGGTTGTCTGAGAAAACTAGTCTGGATTTTCTTTTCTTTCACATAAAATAACCAGATCATTTGTGGCCTGTCTCCTGACACCACAAGCAAAACATCGACCTTTGCTCTTGATTATAAATTAACCAGGCAAATGCTCTTAGCTACTCAGGATTAAATCTGACATCAACATTAATTCTAGTATTATTTAGGGTTTTTTTTAATCTCATTTATGAGACAGAGAGGAGTTTTGATTTAGGTATGACTCACTGTCATTATCTCACATTGCAGGAAGATAAAGTGGGGTTAACACTTTCTATCAAGGCTATAATTTCTATAATGACCTGTGTATACATGAAAATCATGTCAATACATCAAAAGCATTTTACATTTTGTTATAATCACTTATTAACGCATTACTTAATTATATTACACTTGCGATGAAGTGTAATTTGTGGTTATTATGAATTTTTAACAGAATGCATTATACGCAGTGTGATATAATGCATAAAATATAATGTATAGTGCGTTGTTACAAACCCACTAAGACCTGCCCTTATTTTTTTTTAATTATAAAAAAAATTTAAAGAAATTATATACGTTTCATTTGTGAGTGTAGATTATTGACAGACACATGATATTTCAAGCTAAACCTAATACTTTCCTTGCAAGTAAAGTGGCATTTTTATAAATTAGAAATGTTTTATAAACCAGTTTTATTTTCTGATGATTTGCTAATAGTATCTTTAGTATTATCATGGGGAAAAACATCAAGGCATGTCAATATGTCTATGATTAAACATAATGTACTTTGCAAAGTGGGGTAGCTTCGTACTGGTGAAATGTTTTGTTACAAACACTACTTTTAATGCATAATCTTAAGCTTCATAATTCATAATAAATATTAGTATAAAGTGTCTGAATTATTCATAAACAACTTTAATGTGTAATGCATTTTGGCCCATTATGATGGTGTTCATAGTTAAGCAAAGATATGGCCTCCATAGAAAGTGTTACCAAATATGGTTATTACTGTTGAATTTGATTTACAACTTTGCCTTCACTGAATTTCACACAACTAACTACCTCAAGGAGAGACTCGGACAGAGGGGACAGTGTTGCTCAGTATCACACACTGAGTTGTAAGAATAGTTCAGAAGTTGCATAACTGATTTCAACTATGATGGTACGAGTCCTTGGACATGAAAGCATGTTTGGATGATATGTATGCGACATACACACGTTTGCTTTACAAATGACATGCTCCACCTTTCCTCCCATCTGTCTCAGGCCTGACACACACACACACACATACACACGCACACACCCGGACTGTCATGCGAGGTTAGAGCAGTACGGAGCAGTTGGGTAAGTACAGGGCATCTGGTCATCGCCTGAGGAGCCGGGCGGGCTCAAGTGTAAAGATCTTGTCATGCCCCACATGGCCAGGCTGAGGGGTGTGTGTGTGTGTGTGAGTGGGTGTGTGTGTTAGTGGGGTGGAGGTTGCCCTGTTTGTGTTGAGCATAATGTGCTCTGTTTGTGCAAATGTGTTTAGTGTGGGACGTTAATGTAATATTCATGCCAATCCATTTACACATTGTCCATGCAGAGCGCCTGTTATGTGTCGATCCGCTGGAGCAGAGAGAGGATCCGAAACAAATTTTACATATTCATTATCCATATTTTGACATAGTTGAGTTGTTTTTATCTGAAAGATTTTTCTTCCACCACAAGGAGGCACGGTTTCTTATTGCATACATATTACATCAAACCAAAAAGGTGCATAGGCTTCAAAACAGGAGCGATAAAACCATATTGCAAAACTCAAAGGATAAGTGTATTTCTATTCTCGGCATAAATGAATTCTGTGTGGGGTGGAGCCACGGCTTTAAACCAGATTTGGCGCAAACATGAGCGTACATCAAATCTTCAACCTTCCTGCAGGCACATGGTGATTGGGAAGTGGCTTTAAAGCACGGAAATGGCTTAACTTGATTTAACTAACAGCTTCCACATAGCCTGCTGCTGAAGACGCCAGTCTCTGTTAATGCCCAGGACTCGAATCAGACCCAGGGAAACACACATTACAGCAGAAATGCTGCTGCTCAGAGTTAATACTTGTGGGTTTTTCTACTCTTAGTTCAAAATGTAGTGGCAGATGTGTCATACGTTGAGCCACTGGCTTTGGACTTTTTATTATTTCTGCATAAAGCCACTGCAACACACCTCTGTGTTGTCTCTCTGGAGATTAAACCATTTACATGGTCAGCCGTCGTCATTACTTAGAACACACACATTGGAACATCTCAGTTAAAGAAGCAGAAATTCTGGATTAGATACTGTTCTGAGAACAGATTCTGCTTTTAAAATAATTTTACATAAATATGCTTGAAGTTTTGTCCCCTCCCCCAACTCAGCGGGTTAGTTGTGCTCTTGTGCTCAACTTCGCTTAGTGTCCTGCAGTGTTGTACATATTAACACAGCAGCTAAAGAGTAACATTACAAGCCTGTGAAGCAGAGAAGCCACTTTTCTTTCTAATCACCAGGCTTCTATGTCACAACGCTGTGTTTGATCATTCCTGACAGCAAAGGATCACCAACATTATGCAAATTTGTAGTTGTCCTCGTCTGCAGTAAAAGTGCATGAAGTGCAAGTGCATGTTTTGCTCTTGACAGGCTGTACCCAGCAAGGGGTCTAGATTTGAGATTCCCACAGCACGATTGGCTCCAAGATTCAGCAAGAAGCCAAGTGAATGCTAGGTGCCCTCTAAACAAGGTGGAGAGGGGAGCGAGGATGTTACTGGCCTTTCGTCTAGTTTTACATTCTGGCAGAGTGCACCATGACTCATGGGCTTGCAGCTCATTAAAGCAGGAGTCTGGGGCTCGTCTCTGTAATCAGCAAGCTCACCCGCGCCTTTGCTGCTGGATCTGCGGAGAGCAGAGCAGCGCCAGTCCTCCCAAAGCAACCGTCCATGTTTTCAATAAAGCCTCTCCGCCTGGATTTCTGCCTCTGCTGTATCAAAGGCTTGGGAGCCACAGGCCATGAACCAGAGCTTAAGAAGGAGGACTGTGGGGAAGGAGGGATAAAGAGGAGAGAGCATCGGCATCAAATCGGCAGAAGTCATCTTTTTTTCTTCTTCTTTTTTTTTTTTTAATCCATGCCTTGAGTGCAGCAACAAACCCTATTTTCCTTTTCTGTCAAACATGAAAGTAGGACTGGTGCTGACGCTCGTGCTTGACTGCTCGCGTTACCCTTTCCAGGCATGAAATTGAACACAGCGGGTACAGCTCCGTGGCAGTTATGAATATGTGATTGCGTGTGCTAGGAATCTTTTTTAAGGGAGTAATGCTATCTGAGCAGAGCGAATGTTGCACGCCAACACGTAGCAGAATGAATTAGTAGCTGAGCCAAAACACCGGATACAGGGAGGCTATGTCTGTTCGGTGCATTTAACACATCACCCACGCAATTTGTGCGCCCCCTCCCCCCCTCCCCCCTCTTCAACAGGATTAGCTCACACCCACAGACACCGTTCACGGCGCCACTGACCTCTTTAACTATGACAGTTATGATGCTTTGTCTGTCTGCCAGCTCATCGGAAATGCAGGGCTGCTTAATCATTCATTTGCTCTGTTCTTGACCCTAGTGTAAAATTTAGCTTCATTCTTGATGAATGCCAGTAAAAAACCCACGGTGGTTTGTATAGTTTCCAATTATTGCCTTGTTGTATTATTTCCACGGTTGTAGAAACATGATGACATTCATGTCTGTATGAGATCACCAGTCGTTGGCATTAACATGAGTATACATGCTTTTTTTTTTTTTTTTTTAACTTCTATAATGTGCTCACTCATTTCTCAACTGTGATATATTATTACGTTTGCTTCGGGTTATGATTATATTAAGACAGGAAAATTAGATTAAGACTGAGGAAAATGGAAACAGCTCCATTTAGCTGATAAGTGGGCATAGATTTTAGACAATGTGGAGTAAGTGTGTGTGTGCATGCGTGTGAAAGAGACCCATGTGTCTGAGTGTGCTCCCTCGTTATGCAAATTAGGGTTCCGCCTCTTAAATCTCCTTTAGCAAATGAGCGGAAAACAGAGATGTAAACAGCTGTTGCACTTAGACATCTGCGAGACTGTCTCTCGTTCTGGCGTGACTCACTGTGTTGCACTGACCCTGTTTTGTACCCCAGGCTTAACCCCTGTTTCTCTGCTCATTCTTTTTTTTTTGTGTGTGTGTGTGTGTGTGTGTTTGGGCTTTATTGTCAGGCGTCAGATGGAGGGGATTTACCCCATTTGACACCTACTTAAACTTGGAGCAGGGACAGTCGGATAATGTTGTTAGACTTGTCCATTGCCCTTCTGTTTATAAGGACTGTGGGAGGTCTGCAAGCTGAAGGCATGACCAGGCGACCTCAGAAATCTGTCTCCGTGTTTCGTCTTCTGTCATTCGTCAAAAAGTGTTAAAAAGTTCAGCTTGACCTGATGCTCTATAAATGACTAGAAAAATTATTATTATTATTATTATTATTATTATTATGAACAGCAATAATAATAATTGCAGAAGGAGTAGCATTTAATTAATTTAAGTACTTTGCCTTAGATCAAATCCCAAAGCATTGTACGCAATCTCAGAATAAAAAAGGGATGCCAAAACCATGAGGCAAGCAGTCAAATAGTAAAACGTCTTTCAAAGAAAATAAATTTAGCACCAAAGGGAGTGATTAGTTTACAGAATAAAAAGAAAAGAATCTCAATATCTTTATGCTTTCGTACTTTAGTTTGATTCATGTGGAAACTAGATTTTCTGCTAACGCTGTTGGGTTAGATACAGGGCTAATATATTACTATAATTTAATCCATGCCAAAGCTGTCAGTACACACACACACACACACACACACAGCAGTTTCACTAGCTTTGTGAGGTACTTCCATGCAGTTTTGTGACCAGCCAAATGCCCTTGCAGTCTCAATCTTTGCATATATCTTGGACACGTGCACACATTTTGATTTTTTTGATAACATAATAACATAATCCTTACCTTACATCAGTGACCAATCGAAACTTTTTAAAAAGCAGAACATTACCACAAGGTCAGTTCTCATGTTTTCCTATCATTTGTTCCTCACATGGGACTAAAAACCTACACACACGCACACCTTTAAGGAGCAGGCTAAGGCATAGATTTTACTGATTTAGTGACTGATAAACAGTTGTGGCCTCTACTGTATGGATTGTATGCACATATCATGTACATAGTATTGACTAACCCCAGTTTTAGTACCCTAGTCATTTTCTGTCACTGCTGTTGGCAGCGGATGATAAACTTTAATCCTGTGAGCGTTTACGTGCTTCTCACTCCAGCACTACAGAAACCGACAGCGGTATTGATCAGTGTTCAGAGCTTTAGCCAGACACTTCACACATTCTGGATGTAAGCAGTACTCAGAGTTTCCTGGCTTTGGCTCAGCTCGTCTCCTTCTTTTCCTGCCCTGTGCCACTGCAGCTGAACCCTGCACTTGGGATATTTATAGCCCGGGGCCAAAGCTCTTCTCTCTTCTCATTAGCTCCCAGCGCTTAGTGGTCAGTCCACATAGCTGCTTCTCCATAAGTGTCACTCGCCTTTTCTCCTCCTCTTCTCGTCTGCTCTCTCAGTGCTGTGGTAATGGCTCCCACCTCAGGCGCCACAGCATGGCCCACACAATGCCAGTCTATGTGTGGAGAAGAAGAAAAGAGGAGTGATGTGGTAATAGTGAAGCCTCTGGTGTCTGACAGTTTTTGCATTACACCACACACACACTCTATATATAACTACACAGATGCACTTGAGCTCAGTGAAGTATGGATATTTTATACCAAGACACACAAACCCACAAATAGGAAAAAAGAATCCTTATTAGAGTTCATGAAGAACAATTCCTCAGAAGATAAATTACTGTATTGTCCAGTGTAAAACTGAGCATGTTATGTAAGAAATAATATAGGGCGTGCTGTTAGAGAACATTAATAAATGCCAGTGTGGTGTGAAGCATCCCGAAGTTGATTATTTTCCAATAACATAATTGCAGCAATTGCAATTTTTATTATTAACAAATGACACATTGTGCTTTTTAATTACAGTCACAGTTAGTTATATTTAATAGTGTGGAATGTCCACGAGACAAGGTAATTCTTATCACTTACATTGTATCAGCCATAAACAGTCACTTCCTCACCAGCCTCTCTTTTTTTCTCTCTCTTGAAGTTAATAAGCCAAAAAAAAAACACAGCTTGTCATGTTACTGAGAAATCGGAAATCGCTAAGTGAAGACTCTCCCATGGAGAAAAACTTACTGACCAATACAAAGTGCTAACACTGGAGCCTCCTTCCATAAATGTGAAATAAACATCTCACCATATCAATGATTATACAGTTTTCTTTGTTCAGTAACGTATATATTATATAATCTATTAATAAACATTTAATCTGTTTATTATTAGATTATATAGAGCATCAGCCATATAAGTCCCTGTGAATGAGTTCTCAAGGTAGCTGTTATAGAAAATTGATCAACACTTTCTGACAAGTCAGATTCAAGATTTTCTTTACTAATATAATATAATATAATATAATATAATATAATATAATATAATATAATATTTTAAATTGATCTAACATGAGCAAATGCACAAAGAGTCTGTACACATCCTGAGCAAGCAAAACCTCTGAACAAGCATGTTTCAACACATTAGAAGTATGATCACTACAGCATCCTGTCCCTGTCCCTGTCCCTGTCCCTGTCCCTGCAGTGTCTGACCCTGTCTACTTGCACCTGCGTCCCCAACACTGTCCCTGACTGAATGATGCAGTACATGTGCATGCTTGAAAAAGGGTGGCCACCTCACCATTAAACACACACCTGTTTTTTTTTTTTCTATTTTCGTTATTGTTCTCTACAGGTATATCCTAAAGGAGGCCCTTCCTGTTGTTTTTCATTTTCTTTGTCTTTTTTCAAGCATGCATATGTCCCACATCACTGTCTCCTCCATCCTCTTTCATTCCCCATATTTATTTGTCATTCATCTTGTGTAAGAAAGGAAGGGAGAGGAGAGAAGATGTGAGGAGAGGAGTGACGCAGCCAGCTCAGGGCCATGCTAGAGCGCAATGGAAGACGACTGCACTCCTGAATCACAAGGTTAGAAATGCTAGTGCCAGATGGAGCAGAACATTGAGTCATCACTGTTATATTGTTCATTAATGATCAGAAATCGTCAAGCTCTGTTCTCAGAAATGAACCATTACCGAGGAGTGCTCATGTAGAGTCAGGCTGGGATTATTTCCCTTGAGTCAGAGCATTCGCTGGTCTGTTAAAGTCTTCAGCACAACCCACCTTCATTTATCTCTAAGTATGTGTTTTATACTGTAAATATTTGTATCTAATTTAGCTCTAACAAATAGATCCAATACTATCGGCTGTAATCTTGTGTTTATTGTCTGTGAATGTTGTATGTAATGTCAATCTAAAATAGTCTAATAAAGAATTTGAGAAAAACCGTGAAAAGTTTTTTTTTTTTTTTTTGTACAATCTCTAGTAGCTGTACATGTTCATTCATGTATGTAATTTGCACAATAACAAGGGGCGAATGCTACATTATTCATGCACTGAGCCCTGCTGCATTTAAACTTCATAATCATCAGCCGGATTTCGGCTCAGGTTGAGGTAGGGACAGCCGTTTTAATGCATAATTGACTTAATACATCTGTCCTTGTCTGTCAATGCCCTTACTAACACTCCACATTAGTGGTGTTAAACATACTACCATGATGTTAGCCATCCATCTTAAACTATTGCTCATATCTGTAATGAGTGGATCAGGGTTTTTTTGTTGTTTTGTTTTATCCTTCAATCTTTCAGACTCTTTCACTGTCTCAGAGTCTAGCAATGACTAGCTGGGTAAATAACACAAGAGTGCGAACTTTGTTCTCTGACTAGGACATGAGCTGTAAAAACAGAAATGAGTAGCATGTGATTGAGGAGTGTTGACAGCACCGAGCTTCTCCAGGACTCGTGCACCCTGTTATACATGAGCTCTGTCCAACATGTCCAGCTCTGTAAAACATCCCAGCGGTAGCCTGTGACCAGAAGCTGCCATTTGTTTAGATAAACCTTATGATATAGAATTTTATTCTTCTTGGCTTCACATGATGGCACACGCCAATTATCAGCCCGCTCATACTCACTACCGCACTTTGTAATCAGCTCCAACAATTATACCATTGAAAATATGCACTGATTGCTCTCTGTGTATATTTTGGACTAAGTGTCCGAGCCAAAAACAATACCGGTCAAAACAAAGCAAGGGTTACGCGGACTCACAATAATTTGCACCGCCTTTGAAGTGTCCAGTCCTGAAATTACAGTGCTGCCATAATGAAGTATTGCCATGCAATTACCCAGCAGTTTAGTGCACAGAGCCACAGAGCAGTGAAAGTGCAATGGGGTGTTGGGAGCAGAGGGCAGGCGCTGAAACTCTAGAAGTAGCGTGCTGTTTTTCTCTGAGTGTTTGGTGCACTTTGTGTGTGTGTTTATGGTTGTGCTACACCATGTGAAGCAGGTTTGGCTCCTTACTGGGTGGCCCTCACCTGAGGTGGCCAGGCCTGATGAATTATGAAGTGGTTGCAATCTCGTTAATATTGCAGCAGCAAACATACAGCATACTGGCACCAGCCTGCATGTTTACAGACAATGCATTTTTAATTAACGCTTAGCTTTGATTCTTGATTTGACAACACCCTGGACCATGGCACAATGTGGCAGAAAAGTAGGTGAGAAGTTATTTCTGGTGCCCAGGTACCACCAAGGGCTTTAAAAGTTTCACTCGGCTGCTTTACACATTGTGTCTTTTGGCTCTGCCCCATGGACTAAATTATGGAGGAGCGATGTGAAGTGCTACAGATGGACCACAGATTTGGAAATGGCTTATGTCTGTTAAACTGAACTGTAGTGGGATTAAGTAAGGAATAAAACACTTTGGGGTGTGCTGTTATAGGAAAAACATCCATGCCGGGGTGGTGTGATGCTGTTACTACCCTGAAGTGTTTCATTCCTCGTATACCACAGCAATTTGCTAATTACAATTTTTAAGTTATTAATGAACGATACGTCATGCTTCTTAAATGATTATAGTTACATTTAAGATTGTGCAACGTCCATGAGACAAGTTAGTTCCTGTTATCATTTATGTCACGTATATCGCTCCCTCACCGGCTTTTCTAATTTTTTTCTCGCTCCTCTGTCCGGAAAACTCTCCCATGATTGAAAACATACTGACAGTGGAGACTCCTTCCATAAATATTAATTAAATGTCTTCGTACATAAAGCTTCACTGCATCAATGATTATAGATTTTTCTTTCTTAAACAACATGTATTTTAAATCTGTTTATTATTAGTCAAGCCAAGTGGGTTTTTATTGTCATTCCTCTATATAGCTTGTATACATTGGAACGAAATGTCATTTCTCCAGGACCATGGTGCAACACAGAACAGTACGCAACACTACATAAAGTGCAATACACACCAGTGTCTGAAGAGTGCAGGACAATATATACACAGAACATGGGCCGTAAACTGTGAATTATTCTGTAGTAAGTATACCAGCAATATTGGCAGCAAAGACAATTTCCATAATGAAAAGTGACTGATGCAGCTTTGTAAAGTGCAGGTGTGCAATGTTTTTGAGTCATACTGGGTTAGGTGTTTGACTACAGCATTTGGAGGCAGTAGGGTGTTGAGTAATCTGACTGCCTCAAGGAAGAAACTGGTGTAGTCTTAGATTAAGTGGAGTGTCTACCATAGAAGTCCCTCTGAATGAGTTACTGTATAAACGATACCGAATTAGAACAAGTGCATTAATATAAACCTGTCGTTTGAATTGCAGCCAGAGCTACTGTCAGAGTTGTGCTGTTATAGAAAATATGAACATATTCAGATTCAAGAATTCAACAGCGCTGTGGTAAGGAGTAGTGTTATTCAGGAAGCCATGGAAACACTAGTTACTAATCATGGGAAGTTGACTCTGTGCTGGCATGGTTCCACCCCTCCACTTGGAGCAGCTTTGATTAAAAGCATACGCAGAGATGTGATGAGCCTCATAGTCACATGACCTGTAGTAGATATACTGGTTGTTTCTTGATCTTCAGATTGTGCTACACTGTTTTAACTCTGAATTCTTGCCTCTAATTCCAGTGTAGACGTCTCACATGCAATTTAACGCCATGTTTCACTATCGTAAGTGACTGAACACTGTTATGTGACGGTATGTTTGCACTATCATTAGATGATAGTTAACCAGGATAATCCCTGACTGCAGCATTAAGAATGATTTCACTCCCACTTCTTTGGAGTCAGCTCTCTTTTTTTCCACTTCAGTGCTAGTGTATCAGACCATGCAGAACCGCAGAGGCTAGCATTTACACCCACCCGCACTTCTTTCACTTGGTGCTCCTGCACTAGCGTGCTAGCAGTGCGAGGGTCAGGCCCTGAGCGCGGCCGGCTGAAATGAGATACATGCCCTGCTCAGGGACGGGAGCAGGGTCAGCAGCTGGTGGAGGATATGGCAATCATTTATAAAAATATGCTTTCTCAAGCCCACAAAAACAAAAGCCCCGAACCCAACAGCTGGGAAGGGTTGGGAGTAGCCCCAAGGCTGGCAAGTTCCCTTCCAGATGGAGAGGTTAGTCCGGGGCTAGCCAGGCCGCTCCACTTAAACTTCCGATTCCCATTAGGTGCAGAGAAGATTGCAGGGGAAGGGAAGAGGAAGAAAAGCAATGAGCATGACTGCTCTGTTTTTTCACCCTGCTTAATCAAATAAAGCAGGAAGCTTCCGAGACGGAAGAATTGTGTTTATTGATATTTGCGCACACACTGTGTTGTTTGTTTTAAAAGTCTTCTCCGTCGTTGTGAAATATTGCAAGTTTTTTTTTTTTCTTCACTTGCCTGAGTTTGAACCTTTTTTTTCTGGGAAGTTGCATCAGGACTCTCTTATTTTTTTCATTAATGTTCCAATTTATTTAAATTGAGCCACTGGGAAATTTCCACCGACTGTGCTTCTACTGCAAGTAAATTGCCAAGCCCAGGTCAATTTATAGTAATAGTAGGCGTTGGATTAAATAGCTGTACGGAGCAGGTCTTAAATAAAAATTGATGAGCCTCTCCACTCTTGTGTTGATGTGACACTCAGCTCAGTGTAGAAGTATTAGGGTCCTGCTGTGGGTATTGTGTTACCCTGGGCTCAATTTGGCTCTATTAAAATGTGCAGTTGCTTTTTTTGGGGTGTGTCAGAACCTGACAAGCGGTCCCTGGATTTGCCCTTAATAAGAGAAATGTACACATGAAAGCCCTGGGAACAGATTCACAGTGCACTATATAATGAAGGTGAGTGAACCCGTGCCAAAAGCTAGTAACCTCGTACAGTGAGGTTGACACGGGGTCCACACAACCTGACAACTGTTTTTTGAGAAGACATGTGATATTCATTGAAAAGCACCACTAAGGTTTACTGTGAGCGGACACAGCGCTGATGTATTAAGCTCTATGTAGCCGGTGAGGATGTGATCACCATTAGGCACCATTATACACCATTACTTATAACTGTCTACGGCAGAGGAAGGCCACGGACAAAAACGTTAGTGCTTTCTCATACACCCAGCAGCTGCCCTGTTCACTTCATTATTTGAGAAAATATAAATCAGTCCATAAAAATAACTTCCTGTATCACACTCATTCTCAAACCTTTTTACTAACTGAGATTTAAGCAAGGAAAATGCACGCCTGTAAGAGCGGCGGTCTGGGAAGCCCTTCACATGATGAAATTTTCACATTTTCTACTATATATAGTTCTGAAAACCTCAGGTTTTCTGGAATTTAAAAATTTCTTTGCATTTATATCATATATATAGAAGTAAAATAAGAAGTAAAGTTAAAGCATTTTAATATCAGGTTACCCCCAAAAAGGGAAAACAAATCCCTTTTTGTTCTAATTCTACTGAAAGATGCCACGCCAAACAGCCTAATCTGTTTGTGGAAAAACAACATTACTAATAAATTGTAAAGAATGATATGTTTACAGTGGGAAATGAGTTATCACTTTGGTCAGCATCATCATTTATGTAAGTCTCTGTCTCATCACCTGAGGTAAAAGTCACTCATGGCATTTAAAAACGAGCCTCATCATTGTCTTTTTACTTGACGGAGCACTATTCATGCTAACATTGGAGAGAAATAATCACTTGCAGTCTGTTTTGTGGGCTAAACTCCTTGTTATTAATGCCTTTTAATAGGTCATTTAGACATTTGAAGACTTTGTCCCTTGTCATCTGTAGTGTGTAATGTCCTATCTTCTTGTATAAATATTTCTGTCCTGCATTGATACTGTCCAGAGATTGCATCTAAACTCGAAACAGACGTTAAGGCTGCTTTCATATGTCCAGCATTCAGTGCATTTGAATTGAAACTCGGTGTGTTCACCAACCAGGTGAGGTTTGTTTGAGCAGATGAGGACACAGCAATCACACTCGGGTGCAGAGTAAAACAATCAATCAATCCGAGACTGCCAGAGAGACACCCAAGACACTTCCAAGCCGAACTCTGGCAGGTTTCGACTACAGTGAGAACATGATTTGAGCCGGAATTAAACTCAGAAAGTGAACTAAACAAGCTGTTTTTTTTTTTTTTTTTTTTTTTTTATTATTATTAAAGATGTGAGCTGCTCAACTGGCATACAAAGCACAAACTGAGCCAAAGCACGGAGCTGGAGTGCTGCAGAAATATCATGTGTTCATGATATCTGGACCAAAGAACAAAAAAAAAAGAAAATACAAAATTACTGATATTTTAAACTACGTATTTATATTATTATTTAATCTTTTGTTTAGCACCGCTTCCATGTTCCATCTCAGATTTCTACACATGCTGCCAAAGTTTTGTTAATGTTTTCTGTCATAATATTTCTGACCAATAAATAAGAGTATTATGAGTGTGCTTTCAGTCCTGCTGTTTACAACACTTTCCTCAGTGCAGTTTTTTTATTACATAGAACTGAATCAAAACAAATAGCAAACAAACCATAAATATCAATTTCACTCTAATTAAGCAAATAATCAAATAAGTAAGAACGCTCCCCTAAGATACATAACACTCTGTTACATAACAGTGTAGCTGCATGTATTGTGGTCAGTAAAGTTCAGCTTGCGCTGCCCAGAGCAGTCAGTTTGCCTCCTTGTGGATTTGAAATGAAATTAATGAAGCTCTGGAACTGTATGGTTCCAGGTACATGATCTTTAATCTCCAGTGTTATTATTCTAGTCACGCATCAGATCCAGTTCAGATATGTACTAAACCCCAGGACAATCTAAGCAAAAAAAAAAAAAAATGTTACCACATATTCATACACGTGTTAACTGACATGATATAATAAGCCCTTGTGTGTGACAGTGTGATGCTTAAGACACTCAGTTCTCGTACAATGAGACACTTTGTCAGAGCACCCTTACTTCTGGTGCAGTGTGACCTGCTTGTCTGTATGCTTTTTTTTGTCAGGGAGTCGTGAGAAAGACAAATCTCTCTCTTACTCTTTCTCTGTTTGCCAGTCTCTATCTTCATCCCCCACACACACACTCCATGCGTGTGACTGCGTGTGTCTGTGTGAGTGTGTGCCGTGGTGTGTTTGTCTTGTGATGCATGCCGGTCTCCGTATGGTTGACTACCTGATCCTTCAGCCCCTCTGGGCCCTCAGCGCACCAGCACAGCTCAGGGTTATGACCTCAGGGCCTGTCGGGGTCGCAGCGGCGGCCAGCGGGGGCAGGCATTACAGGCCCATTACTGCAGGAAATTGAAAACACAGAGCCCGGCTCAGACACAAGTCGCCTGCGCACTGACGCCATTTGTAGGGCCTAATTGTGTTGTAATTAAGACAAACCTGGAGGAAGATGGAGCAAGTGCCTGAGGCAAGAGGAAGGTCAGAGAGAAATGGAGAGAGGAAACCAATCATCACATTTCACACGCAATGAAACAATCTCACAGTGTTAAACTGTGGAAATGTGTGTGTGGGAGGGCAGCCCTTTTGTTTTGCTTTTCTTTTTTTTCTCTTTCTCCTCAGCCATATTCCTGTTCCTCTTGTAGTGTTTTTTTTTTTTTTTTTTTTTTTTTTTTTTTTATGTTGGGTTTTGGCATCAGATTTATTAATTGCGATTTTAAGATTCATATTACATTTTCATTTTCACAGCAGTGTCATCTCATAGTAGTTTAGTTAGTAATTTGTAGATTTTTCCATCACCTCAATCCTGTGTAGCATAGGATGCACAGAACTGATTAAAATGGCAGGCTTTAGCCTGGATAATGAAATCGACTACCACTGTGTTTATTCCAGTCAGCTTGAATTAGGATAAAGAGTGCCAAGACCCATCATTGTTTCTAACCCTCTTACCCTAACTCTAAAGATTTTCACTCTTCACCATACTCTCACTGCAGACATGCCAACATCTACAGTTTAGCCTTAGCGTTTAGCAGCAATACAGCAGCCGCCTGAAACCTATACCTTTCTGCTTTTTTGGATAAAGCAGCAGTCAGACCAAACATGAATAAAATTCTTGTGGAAGAAAAGCCAATTTACTGAAGGGGAAAGGAAGCGGGATGAGAAAGACATGTTTGTTTAGTGGTTAGGTCTGTGTACATTGCATCCTTTCATTTTTCATTTTGAAAAAAACAATTTTAGTTTCGCTTGGCATATACTAAAATAGGGTCGGTTCAATTTTTTCATAAAATTATTTTTAAAAAATATAATATTAGCCCTTTTTTAATTGTTTCTACTTGTTTCACCACACAGCCTAGTAATCAAATATTCATAAATCGAAATATGAAAAACCGCCCACTTTCGTCGTGCTGCTATTTTACATGCTCTTATATCAGCTTAAGATGTGTACCTTGTTTTCATTGTTATGATAAAAATGGGATAAAAATCTGCAAAAATAAATTTTCGGTGATTAAAATATTCTTAAATTTCAGCACCTGGAAAATCTTGCTGATTTTTCCAGCTGCTATGTTGTCCTCTTCTTCCATCACCCTGTTGCTTTTTTTTTTTTTTTTTTTTTTTTAAATAACACAGTGAGCCATATTAGCAGTACATCAGGCACTAAATCTTTAATCTACCCTTTTTTTGCTAGTTGCTACCCAGTAATTGCTGATATACATCCTATCACACATTACAAGAGCTTTTTTTATAATATTAATAGCTCATTTGTTAGTCGGATGCAGTTACTTTCACGCCATACCAACTTTATCTGGGTGAACTTTCACCTGTGAATCCACGAGCCTCTGTTTTGTGAGCCAATAGAAAACAAGGTGTCAGTTGTGGTCTGTTTGGCAAGTAAAAAAAATAGAGTAGCTGTTTATTATTAAGTAACAGTCACACCAGATTTTTCCTCTCTGTTTTTTTTTTTTTCTAATGTTGCTTGGCACATATCTGAAAAAAAAAATTCTGTCTCATCCACTGACATACACTAGGGTTTTGTGGTAAAATTCTGTTTTGTCTCTCTGCCTGATAGGATTTTCTTGTTAGCAATGTTGGCACTTCTATCACTGTCCTGTGCTTCTTTGTTTATAAGTCTGATAAAGTTAATCATTTATGTGAATAGGACCCTGGTGATTGAAAACAAACAGGCAGTCATATGGCTGAGGTGCAGTTCTGATCTGTGTGTGTTTGTGCCATTGGCCTCCGCAACTCCGGGCCACCCTGTAAACAGACACCTATCAGCAGCTGGACACTTGGCAGCAGAACAGGCCTGCATGTGGAGAACACTGACCCCACCGACTCCCTGTCTCCACACACGAACGAACACACAGAGCTGTGTGCATCGTTCACCACCCCCCACCCCACCCCGGTTTGACCGTGACTCGTCCTGACTCCTGCAGTGACAGACAGCGTGATGTTTACTGGCTCTCCGGAAACCTCCTCAGGAAGAGTGCCTCTCCCCACTTCCAAATTTGTATTTTTAAATCAACACTTACTTCAGTTTATTTGTGCCCCACAACAAGCCAACAGGATTTATTGTGTCCTAATCTAAAGAGAGTGTCTCAATTTCCGAAAGTAAAGTGCTTAAAATGTCTGTAAGAATGTAAACGGAATGTGGTTGAAATTATACAAGAAGAGATAGCAGCGATCTCTTAGTCAAAATGTTTTCACTGAAGTGCAGTTGGGAGTCTCTCGAGGCTTGCCAGGAAAACACTCAAACTTATCTTCCTTCCTCTGGGCTCTTGTTCCAGACCTTCGACTGGAGTGGTTAATCTTAACACACGTTTTAATTACTGCTTATGAAATGGGTACAGGTTGATCCAGTACCATGTCTTGCCACACTGAGAGGTGAATAACCCGTGTTTACTTGAGTTTCATGTTTACTGCCTTCTCTGAGTGTAGTGTGAGTCCCTAAGAAGTTGGTGAAGTTTCACAGTTATTCACGAGGACCTAAATCAGAACTTCACTCCATGTCTTTGTCTCTAATTATTTATAGAGTACATCGATAATGCCTTGCATGTGGTCTGTCCTCTCTCCATGTCCCTGGCGCAGATCATCACTCGGAAACAAGCTCAGCTTTATCATCACTGCCAACACGTCTCTAATGAAGGCCTACACCAAATCACCAAAAGCCGCTAGAGGATCACAAATTACAGCCTGTGCCTCTAGCAACTTAATGCCACTCACCTCCTGACTTTTCAGCACAGCTAAAATTAGGTTCAGGCTTTCGAACAGTCCATGATTACTAGGGTGTAATGATACAGCATAACGTGTGGTACCGTTCGATATGAGGCTCTCGATTCAATACATCTGCATAAAAACTATGCTATTCATAAAATACTGATTATACTATGTGAGATGTAATAAACATTTAATCAAGCCCACATTTTGTCCTCTGAAAAAGTAGCTTCCTCTTTGTCTGAAAACAGGAGATTTTAAAAATACATACTTTTCCTAAGCACACCATTTTTCACACGCTAATACAGAAACAGCAATGGCTCCAGTCAGCCGGGAACTGGACGATTCCCCCAAATCTATGAGGTCTAGTGTACGAGAGAGCTTCCCTATAAGTTACGACGCTGACATCCAGTAAGTGGTGGTCCAAAACATTACAGTGTGCCGACTCTGCCAAATATGTGTAAAATACACCGGAGCTAATACCGCAAACATGTCCGACATCAGATGCTCTTTCCTTGCCAATTCAATCCCTGTCAAGGAAATTACTGTGTTGACTGGGAAGTTCATATCCGGTAGTGGAGAACACATCTAGGGCTGTGTGACTTTGAAAACACAACTAGCTAACGGCTGAAACTAGCTAAGGGCACAAAAGCCCTGTGCTTCAGCCACGCCCCCTCTTGAATCACACCAGTGAAAGTGAGCTGTGTTTCATTATGTTGCATTCTAATACCCGGCCTTTCTTTCATTATATGCTACTAAGAGTCTGAATGGATTGTGCAAACACTTATTATTAAGTTCCAATTATTGTACTTTTATAATGATAAATGTTTTAATCAACTGAAAATGGAAACCTAAGACAGATATTCAGGCGCTGCTTATTTTGCTTTGTATCATAACAGGACACCACTGTATTTTACTGTATCATATTTGAATTTTGTGTACCGTTACACCGCTAATGAGTACTTTCTCTTGACAGTGAGCTTTGGTCAGTGTGTAGTGTCAAACTGAAAGGGTAGAGGCGTGTGCAGGATTGTTTTTAATTCCACTCCTTCCTGGCCCTGGAATTAATTTATCTGTCTGTGATATTTTCTAATGCGCGTAGTTGGTTCTATTTCTGAAATGCAAAGAATTGTCATTTAAACCACAACCCAAACCAGGATAAAGGACTGGCTGAAGATGAATGAATGAATGAATGAGTGAATGAATCAATGAATGAAAGGTCCAATTTACACCACACACGGTAAATACACAGCATCACACAAACACCTGCCACATCCAGTATGCTTCCATCTTATATCTGACCGCCCACCCACATGATCATAAAAAAAACCAGCCAGACCTGTGACTTTTATTTCCACGTTGGGTCGCATTGGATCCCAGTCCTGATACACACCTCTATATAAGCTTCTTAAGATTGTGTTGGTGTGAATAAGAAGACTGTGATTTCTCAACCCCTCTGCCTCTCTGAGTTACAGCGTGTTGTAGGATGACCCCCTGCCTACCCAAACAACCACTTAACCTAAACGCCAGCCAGTCTACTAAACTGTCCGCCCAGTTTCAGTGGTGGGAGACGCATGTTTACTTCATCTCCTCGTGTTAAATGTCACGCACATAGAGACAGGCACGCACACACACATACACAAAGGGCTCAGTGAGGACACAAGTGGCTTTTTCTTATCTCTAAGAATGTGAAAAATGTGTAATACAGGCTGATCTGAATTTGATTAAAGTGAGGAAGTTTACAGAGGGGGTGAAGTTTGATGAGAAGACCCGGAATAATGGAATGGTCACTAAATTAGTTGCTCTAGCCTCAGGCACTCTGAGAAAAGATGTGTCTGGCATGTGAGATCTTTATCGAATAAATTGCATAGCCCTTACACTGGGGTCATATTTAATTTGTTATATACTGAGTTAAAGTTATTTATACTTTGTTGGTGAAGACTTTTATTTCTAAATAAATTAAGACATTTAGACATAAGTGTATGTATAAATTCAATGATTATATGTCCTTAATTTCCATAATGAAATATAGCCTGTAATCTGAAACAGTGAGTCAATTTTATTTATGAAGCCCAAATGACAAGCGTGATTCACTGGGTTTTGGAGACCCCTAACATCCACCAACCCTCCATGAAGAAAAGAAAAAACAAAACAAAACAAAAAAAAAAACATTTTAAAAAATAATGGAAAGAAATGGGAGGGGCAATTTGTAAAGGGACTTCTCTTCAAGTCAGAAGGATGTGCAAAACGTGATGAATATCTGACTAAACGAGGCGATCTTATTCAGATTTATAACATTTATTTACTGCAACACTGTTGTTCGAAAAACAACAAAAGTGCTATTAAAAGTTGTGACCTAAAAATAAAATGTTCTCTAAACTCAGGTTAGAACATTCCTTTCTTGACCACTTGACCATTTCCATGTATGACTTAATCAAATGCTGAATTTAAGCATGCCCTAAAAGCATACTTTAACTATTGCTATTGTATTATATGATTACAATCTAATATGAACAGTAATGTCAGTGACGGGTAGCTGCTCAGTTATGTACAAAAACTCGATGGACAAATACAGATACCACAAATACAAACAATATGGTTGGACATAATCCAAAATCTGATTGCCCTAAAATGTAGGAGTTTATTCCCATAAGTCATGGGAACCGATACGGGAAGAGATACATGAAAACAAAAAGCAGCTCATAATTTAAACTCATGACTATTCATCTTTACCCTCATTCAGAAATCTTCTCTTTTCTGGGTCTGTAATGCATTACAGAATGTTAGCACATTGTAAAAGATGTGTCGTAACTCTAACAGTGCTCTCAGCCCTAGGCTCCACTGAGTGTAAATATTTGGAATGCTGAGATTCAGAGCAAGAGTGCTGTGACAGTGAGAAGGCTCTTGAACTCTGTCTCTCTTATGTTGAATTGAGGAAGAGACACAGCAGTCGGTCTGCTTTGCTCTCACACTGGCTCCTTATAACTTGTCCTTCTTGTTCAAGTTGAGGCTGGTTTTTCAGAGGCTCACAACTCTTAAAGCATCACTTTTCAGCTTTGTACTCAGTATGTACTATTAAAGTCTCTCTTTTTTTGCCTTCCCTTAAGAAGCTCATGCCATTTCCTAATTCTTCTATACAAAAGGATTGAAATAGGTCACTGAGGATCATGCTACTATGGCCTTGGAGCACAGCAAGGATCCCAGCATGGAGCTGTTGCTGTTCTTCCTAACATCCAGTGTCACCCAGAAGAGGTTTCCTTTTGAGTCTGGATCCTCTCAAGGTTTCTTCCACATGTTGTCTCAGAGAGATTTTCCTTGCCACTGACTTGCTTGTTTCGGATCTAAATCTACACCTGAATTTCTATAAAGTCGCTTTTTTGACAATGTCTATTATCGAAAGTGCTATAAAAATAAAATTGAATTAAAGATAGACAAGGTGCTTGAGAACTGCAGCGAGTCAAAGTTGTGTGCCAATCGTCTTCGTTCAGGTGCATTCTGCCTAGTCATTATTTTAATAAAGGACAATTGCTGCAATTATCAGGAAGATTAGCTTGTTTGAGGACCGTTTCACACCAGTTCTGACTTTTACAGAGGTGCCTCTTCAGAGAAAAAAAAAAAAAGCGCATCATCAAACTGATGTGTGAGCAGGTCTGAAAACACATCCTGTCTGCACTCCAAAGCACTTTGAAGGAGGGGCTGCCCCCTCACAGAATTTCATTAAAACTTTTGCAGAAGGGCTTACATTAATCTCTAATGTCAGGGTTTGCATAAAGTCTGTTTTAAAATGTGTCTCTGTCTGGTTAGCTCCACATCCTTTCACGTCCTGAGGGGCCAGATATGCGGGGGCGCATTTGAGGAGCGTTCTTTGTGCAAAGTGACAAAAAGACGAGTCGCTGAACTGGGCCAGCTTTGTTCCTGTGCACTGCTGCAAAATATGATTTCAGATAAGAACCTCAGGGCAGTTCTGTGAATGGACAGTTTTTATTTTCTGCCAGCATTTTAATCAGCATAGGACCCTACAGTAAAGTTGCAGCACAAAGCCACAGTGTCCAGCCAGAGTGGCTGCTGTCTTACAGGCGTGAGCAAGAAATTCAGGGATCTGTCTTCTGCCAGACATTAGGTAACCCTGCCTTTACTTTTTCCCACTTCACCTCATAGATTCTTTCACCCTATGTTAGGGTGACCTTTCATTGTTCATGTGGATTACCTCAGTGCCATGCTGTTCATTCACACCATGTTCCTGGTCAACGATATGAGGACTGGACAGGATAAGTCATTAAGTTTTCACTAGGGTGCACTCGGAGGCACCAGTTCCCCCAAGGGCTTTGCAGCCTCTATATGCACTGTGGAAAGAGTAGACACTAGTAGTTGGTCAAAGCAGCATAAAATGTGCAATATTCAGCGAGGAGAGCAGCCTGCCTGTCCCCAGGCACACCTTAGCCCTTCCTGCATCTTTTAGTTTCTCTCTCTTTACCCTCTTCCTCTCACACTTACGTGCTTTTACTCAGAAGTGTTTTCCTTCTGCCTGCTCTTTCTTTGCTCACTCTCGCCTCTCTTGCTTTTAATAACTGGAGCTGTAAAGTGCTGAGCGTCGTGTTGTCAGGGGAAAAGGGTGTTTATAGGGTGTGCCAGCGAAAGCTCGCTTGCTGCTAAATGACAGGGTGTGGGAGCTGGAGTTTACTTTATGTCAGTCTCGTGTCAGTAATGAGTAGTAAGGCTCAGGCTTGACCACGCCGAACCCTTGCCTCGCTGAACCCTCGACTCGCCTCTATATTTACTTTAGTGCAACATTAGTGCCAGGCTGCGTATTAAAGATCTCACAAGAACAGTACAGTTTGTGGCTGCAGCGGAGGATTTGTTCAAATTAGACCTTCAGAGATCATATAACCTAATTGGAAACAAATGTGGCCGCTTTTCCGAGTCGTTCTTCCCAGGGTGGGCAGTGCTGCAGACCAGGCGCAGTGTGAGAGCCTCATCTACTCATGTGAGTAGGAGGCTGAGCTATGCCAAGACCCCAGCTTCATTCATGGGACGCCACGTTTAAGATGGTAATGAATGGCCATCAATGAAACGGGCTCCTGTGCTAACATGCGCAACCAGGACGCTTTTCTCACGGCATGGCGGCAGCTAGAAGAGAGGCGCTCCTTTGTCATGCTGGCACACTTGCTATCAGTTTTCTGCATCTTGGAAAAATATGCCCCATTGTGCTGAAGGTCAGCTCTGTATTGCCAGCAACAGACCAGGAACATTCCCCAAGTCTCTTTGTAGACAGGGTCTTTACCTCTTCTATCACCCCCATTGTGGTTTAATTTAATCTGCAGAATGCCAACCTAGAAGGAAAGAGCAGTCTCTGCTTTTCTGCCCCTGGACAGCTCAACTATGCTCAGCCGTTATTCATCTTGTGCTGTGGAGTTTTGAAGCACTATCCTCTGAGCATATGGTTATAGAGCTACTTCAGTGTACGTCATCAGTCAGATTGGTGTGTGTCCTCCCAGAGACATGTGTTCTGTTTATCTCCTCACCCACTTTGTCACAGTGTGCAGCGGAACACTTTGCTGGCAACAAGTTGTGGGAGGTCTGACACAATTAGTTGTTGTGAAAATTATAGAATAGGCAGAGGGTCTGTTTTCAAACGGACTGCTTCTCTCTTTTCCTCTCCCTTGCACTCTTCATGGTGTTGTGGAATGGAATGTTTTTGATCAGGGCTATTTACTTGAGTCCGGCCTGTGTGCAAAAGCACGCCTGAGCTAGCAGTGCTAAGCATCTTAAAGCTGTGGGCCTCTGGTCTTCTGTGATGTATTATGGCGTGCCTTCAGAAAATAAAAACCACCACCATCTTGGGAATAGATACAGCTTTTTACCACTAAGGTTAGCTCCCAATTGTAAACTATTAAAACGGTACCTTTTTCCCTCCTTGCATGGTCTTGTTTCCCAAGGCATCCTGACGTGTCGGAAACAGAAATCAAAGGCAGGTGCCCTGTGAAAATGTGTGTTCTTACTGTGTTTTACATACCCAGGCACTCGCTTGGGCCACAAGCTGTGGTTGTCTAACTGAGAGACTAGTCTGCAGTTTGTATTAGAGCATACTGAGTTGTGGTTATATAATTTTAAGAATGTGGTGCCATTGTGACTCAGCATGACACCAGCAGCAGGACAACCTATACCAAGAAATGTTTAAGATGAATGCATTCTGCAGCACAAAAGCATCCACTGGCATATTATTTATAAATGATGAAAAAGTTTTGCTTTGTAGGAGAGTACAAGCTTTTTTTTTTTTTTTTTGAAAGAATGTCCATAGGCTGAAAAGTAATTCTGTAAAGTATTTTGACTCTTGCTTGAGGTGTGATTCATGTATGTCTTTCTAAACTAATATTTATTTTTATGATGCTAATAATGTAAAATGATTTATGAGCATGTCTGGAAGTATTCAAATCATATCAAACAAGTTACATTTGTTGTTATGTTGTTATAACATCTGCATATCATCCTATCATCCAGTGTTGAACTGAAACTAGAAATAATGTCTTGTGTTGTGAGTATATGAACCACTATGTCTTAGAACTCTCTGACACTAACACAATGAAAAGATGCATTGGTTGCTGAAGTCAACCATATATTTAGTTTGTACCAAGAGGCAGGAAGGATGTTGACAAAAAAAGAGAAATAGGCTGAGGAAAGTGAAAAATAGAAATGAGCTTAAAATAGGTAGTGGTGGCGGTGGTGGAGAGCATTGTGTATTGTGTGGCATATTGTAACAGCCTCTTCAATAGGTCAGAGTGCACTTTTGAACTTCCACTAGCTGGACCGTGGCCTTGTGTTACCTCCAGGAGAAAAAGCGTGCCGTTTCCTGTGAAGGAGCACATGGGCCAAAAGAGTCAATTAGATCATAATGGAATGAGTCTACATAAAAAAAAAAAATGCGATGACTCTGAATTCTGCCAGCTTTTCTGCGGCATTAGATCCATGATAGTAGAACGGTGCGTTGAATATTTTATTGACTGTCTGCTTGCCCCATGCTGACCTGCCTGACATGCTAACTTCTCCTTTCACTAGAGACGCCACGTCACTCTGCATCAGGCAGCCAGGCGTGATGCTCCCTTCACATTTCCTGTAAATAAACTCCAGCGCAGCAGGAGACGTGTGTGTTCAAGGGGGTGCACAAAAACACACATACGCATTGGCCTATCATCCACGCATACATCAGTGCACACACACACCAGGGCCTTGCTTGATATTTGTTGCTTCCCCCCCACTTGAGAACTTCTGAAAGCTGTGAAAGAGCTCAGTGAGTTGGAGCCCGGAGTCTCCTTAAATCTGTTTTTATCACACTGGCCTCCTCCCAGAGCCGAGCTTATGATAAAACACTCTGTCCGGGTCACACTGTCCTCAATACTCATATCCACCCCTGAGGTGAGAGTTTTGCCACTTTTTTTGTGGTTTTTGTTGAGCCACATTCCTGAGAGCAAAATATGCATGGTTTTCACATTATTGTAAATGCAATGCAGGAATTTCACTTTGTGACATGAACTCTTCAACCACCTGAACTCTAAGCTGAATGGCATTTAATTGTAGTATGGCAGTATAAGTGATAACTGTTGCTCATTGATGTTTTGATTGGATGTTTTAATTTTAAAATATGGTCAGCCTACCAAAGTCTGTTCTTCTCCCTCCTCCATTTTCATTGACAGTTTTTCTGATGTGTCAGAACTCAGTAGAGCAGAAGCCTCAGCTCACATCGACTCCCCTCTTGTTATTTATTCATGAGCTTTCTCTCCTGCAGAGTGTGTATCTTGGCCATGTCATGGGTTCACAATAGAGTGCTGAGGTAAATGAACACAACTCACAACTATCACATACCTCTGTTGTGGTTAAAACTGCTTCAGTCGTGCCAAATTCTCCAAGACGCTCTACTTCTAAACACTATTTAGTGTGAGATCACAATCTAGTACCCTTGCATATACATACACATGTATACAGGATATCTGTCACTATGCTCTATGTTGTGTGAATTATCTTTAAAACATTCAGCCACTGTCTTTAGGATTCTGATGTGTCACTGCGACAGCCAGTGGTCAGTACACTCTTTTATGTCTTTTGTGTCTCAGCTTAACCTCTCAACCCTGACTGGGGATTGCATTGCAAAATCCCTTTGCTATCTAAGCCATAGAGGACCTTGAAGAAATGTCTGAATCTAAAAAAAAAAAAAAAAAAAAATTCATTATACAATGAATTGTAGATTGTGATTGTGAATCTTTTTCTCTTAATGTGTTCTCACAGTCACTTTTTTTCACCTTTCTTTGAGGGTGTTTATTTGACATCTTTCATCATGTAGTCTGATTTTATATATATTCTCTGACAAAAAAAATTTACATTTTCATTTTTCAGTGTAATAACATCACTATAGCTGTCTCTTCGCTCTTGGTAGTAATCCCCAACAATAATCCCCTGTGTATCATTGTTCAATCAAAAAACAGAAAATGGAGAAAAAAAATTCCCATTTTGTTTCCACAAAGCAAACATTGATTGTTTCCAATAAAAAAAACATTCAAATCCTCAATCCTGTACATAATATCATTGTGTTTAATGTGTGGCAACATTTTTTTTTTTTTTTTTTTTTTTTTTTTTTAAACAATTTACCACTGTATATGTCTACTGAGCACAATGATACTGCAGGCTCCACAAATTTACCTCATTTATCAATCTGGCCACTGCCATTTCCAGGTTGGCATCCTGTAAATGTATTATGTGTATTAAGTGTGTGTACAGTTTCAGTGCGTCCTTCAAATAATTGTCGTATGGTGTCCAATGGCTATCCAAAGCAGAAAACATAGTACCATGTATGTGCACAGCTGCAAAATGACCTTCAATCCCTTCACATTCTCTTCAGTTTGGAATTTCTCTCTGGACCACAAGCTCACACATCGCTGTCAGCATGTCAAAAGTACAAAGTAAATCGTTTAAGTAGCATTACACAACCCTCTTCTCTCAGCTTTGGGATATAGAAACATATATCTCACAAATAGTGATGAAGTTTAACACCAGTATGGAAACATGAGCCATCACTTGGTTCATGCATGTGCAAAGATTAGCTAATAATACCTGTTAATGTTTGTTAAGCTAATTTTCTATTTAACTTTAATTAAATGATTCTCAAGCGTACATCACTACCCATACCTCCAGCACCATATCTTGCTTCCTTCCTTCTTTTGCTACTGCATTTTATCTGAGTGCTCCCAAGTCCTTTGGCCCCTTATCATTCTTTCTGTACACTTTGCGTCGTATTACTAGTATTGCATAAAAAATAACAGCTGGGTATAGGTATGTTTGTGGTAGTATGCGGTGCTAAAATTTCTTCAAATGTTCTGTTGTTGGTATATGGTGATGTGGCAGGTATATTAAATAAATAAAAGCCCTTCTCCTCTCCTCTCGAGGTGAAAGCATCTCGAGGTCAGAGCAAGCTTGCTGAAAGGGTCACTATTATATGTGTAAATGCTGCAAATGTAATTCAGCCCGAGGTCAGAACTTTAAAAGTGCGACCAGCATGGTTTTTCCTCCCCATCTTCCTTTTAATACATCAGAGTGTAAGCTGTGCATTTTAAAGGGTTTTAAAAGGTTCAGGAGTGAAGGTCATTCAGCAGAGTTAGAGCAGGCCTCTCTTAGTCCCCCCTCGTTTCTAGCTCTCCACTGCTTTTGCCTGGGGAAAATACATGAAACTTTGATGGCCAAATTAGGTTGTTGCTCATCTTGCACCTTCCAGCTCATAGTATTGACAGCAGTGGTGAACTGCTGCAGGCAGATAGCATCTCGACGATCGGACTGGGCCACTCCACCTCGCGGCCGCTGACAACATCAGAAGTGTTTTAACAGGGTTTTAATGGCCATCCTGCCCTGCTCCTGGGAGCTTTGAAAATAGCTCCTGTGAAAAAGCCTTCTCCAGTTGATGGAAGCTGACATGGCCTGCTTTTCCAGCCACCACACTGATGTGATTGGTGCTGCTGGCCTTTTTTTCCTTTATTTTTTAGGACCACAGTGTCAGTTGCAAAGCTGTATAGTTCCAGCTATAGTTACATGGTTTTAGGCTGGTTATTTTTTCAAGCTACTTCAGGATGATGGGTGATTATTTATAAGAACAAAAATGAAAAAAGTATTGTAAAATTAAAAATTAAAAAACATCATGAACAGCTATATTTTCTTTTTCTGGTGTTTTGATATTGTAATTTATCAAAAGGAAGACTGAACCAGGACAGCACCTCTAATAAAACCACAACATCCATTAGGCAGAAAACTCGACTTGTTTACACTGGCTAGAGCTTCTGCCTTGGGTTGTGGTTTAAAAAAAGAAGTGAGAACATAATGTTTCTGTGCAGCAGACAAGCTGAAGGGCTGTGCTATCGTGGCTTATGCTCCCCCTCCTGTGTCTTGTCCTTCGCTTGATTGGCCGGTCATTAAAGTGTGTGCTGAGAGAGTTTGGGCAAGTGCCCCGGAGCACCCAGCACTGACCCCCTTTCTGCTTCTCCCCATCCCTGCCGCTTAGACCAGGCCTACGCATTGTGCTCCTGAATAGGGGCCCTGTGATTGTGGTCACACTCATTAGTGCAGTTTAGCGACACGTAGGCTCTGTGAATGGCCAGGCTTGTTGTAACACAATGGCCGAGCCTGAAGGTGCGCCTGGGGCCTGGCTCCACGTTGACGCCTCTCTACAGCTACACTGCTCTTTTGGCTGTTGCTGTACTATTGACCAGAGCTGGCTTGCTGCTCCTTTCCCTTCTGATCCTCTAGCCTGAATTCTTCCAGGACAGGGAGTAGGGAGAATGGAGGGCACCATGGGGCTCATCACATGGGACTGCATGTTTTAGACAAGGCGATGGGTCACAGACAGACTAAGCTGCCCAAACGAGCCTTTTCCACTTCTCTGGTCTTCACACCCTTTACAACTTGCTGCACATTGTATGCCCAGCTGCAGGTAAATATACACACCCTACACATGTGGTGTTTTATAGCCTCATGTATGGCATAGTATCTTCCTCTTGACACTTGCACAGTAATGGCAGGTTTTGTAACCAACACTTCAAATAAACAAATTATTCCCAACTCTATATTGCTGATTTCTAGCAATTACCCTTGACCTCCACACAATACCCCATCATCTTGTGTCCTTAGCTCTTAACCTACCTGCTTGTTTTTTTCCTTAATATTTTTCTCTTTTTTTCATCCCTAAGCATGCAATAAGTGAGCAGTCACACTCTTTAGTCTGTCAGACCAGTGTCATGCCTAATAAAACCAGAAACCTCATTGCACTTTAACTGCTGCTTTATAATATTATTAAGTGACTCTTGACTCTTTTGTTTTTATTGCAGTCACTCACTAAGCATTTCAAGTAAATGCTTGTGATAAGTGAAAAGTTATCGGATATAACATATCACATCTAATTTCCTCCCACTGATGCCTATAAAAAAAAAATCAGTCAACAGTTAAGAATGAACGCAATCATTGTGCATAGGGCAAGAGCAAACAGTTCAAGCTCCCATGAAGTTTTGGCATTGGCTAGGTTGGCATGGAAATTTGGATCATCTCACTGCTTTTATTTAGGTGGCTGCCCGTAGAAGGGCGCTTCAGTGTAGTCATCTCTGTGTCAAGGCAGAAATACAAAAGTTTCCCTTCACCATATCAACCATCTTCCTCAATCACATTCCTGCTTTTGATCAGAGCAAGGGCCATCTGTGGCCTGGGTTGGAAGGCGAGCACAGAAGGGCCAAGAGATGTGGGGGCTTTCATCTACACATCCCTTCTTAACTGAGGGGCATTGTTTGAGTGAGGGTCATCTTAAAAGCAGTCAAAGCTGAGTAACCCAAGCTTTTGGCTGACCACTTGGCTGCACTGATGAGACAGAAGAAGAACAGGTGATGACCGGGTTCAGACACAGGGGAACTCCTGGACTCAAGATCTTCAGCGTTGACCCCGAGCACTCTCACACTGATTATGCTGTGGATGAATGCACACTTTCACATTGGCACGTGTGTTGGTATCTGCGTGTCTGTGTTTATGTTTGCACCATTGCCTCAGGGAGGGAGGTAATCTTGCTTCCTCTGTTCTCAGCACATGGGCAGAGCTCACCCTTACCCTCCTTATCAAGCTGATTGGGTTAATTGCACATCCTTCCCCATGCCCTCATGTCCTGTCATCTGATTGGCTCCCCCTCACATGGGCCTTCTTCTTACTAATGACAACAGTATCAGGTCTTTCCTCCAACGACTTCCTCTCAGCCCCACAAGAAGAAAATTCATTTTCGCTGGGTGTTTATTATGGAAAGTAATTTGATACATTTTATTCAAACATCATAAACACCATTGGGCCTTTTCACACTTCATTTTTTCCCGAGAAGGTTGGGTGTCATCGTAGCTTGGATTAAAACTTGAAAGAAAAACATCAGCATTAGAGAAGTCAACATTTGACATGCCCCTTTGTTACTTCGTACAATACTTGCCCTTGCTCATGGTTAGGTGATCGACCTCCTCTCTTGACTTTCTCACTCTCTCTGCTTCCTGTGTTTCCTGCTACAGCCCACTTTCTCACTCTTGGCCAGCTGGTCAGATGGCCTGGGAGAGAGCCAGCAGCCCCTCCAACTTCTCACATGCTTTTCA
Organism: Pangasianodon hypophthalmus; assembly: GCF_027358585.1. Lineage (NCBI taxonomy): Eukaryota > Metazoa > Chordata > Actinopteri > Siluriformes > Pangasiidae > Pangasianodon > Pangasianodon hypophthalmus. Next base: position 12,477,617 of record NC_069723.1, on the reverse strand, counting down.
TGCACAATATCACGCGTTGTAATGCCTTGACCTCTGTATTCATGTTTTACGAGCAACTCATTAACTACTTGAGCCCTGCTGCTAAAATTTATGGGAGCAGAGCAAGACGGAACACGCTTTCAGTAAATTAAGTGGTCCACATTCAGAAGCCCATCAACGTGGCGTGAGACAGATGAGAACGCGTTTGTGTGTTCTCGGGTGTGTGTGAGAAAATTGAGCCACACACCATGCAAGTCATAAATTTTTAAGGTGCTTGGCTGTTCATATATACGGTTCTGAGAAAGGGCTTGTGAATTTTTATTATTTTAACTTGAAGATGATGAAGATTGGGTAACGTTTAGGAACTATGGCTATGCATGTGTGTACAGTCACACAGAAACCCTGTTAGTTTAAGAACTGAATCAGGTGTGTGTGAGCAGGAAAGTAATCAAACTTTGTATGGACTTGTTGCCTATGACTGCTAGATAACACTTCACCAGGAGAGACACGTTAGTGCCCTAGTGATCAACTAGATTTAGTGACCGTGAGTTTTTGAGGCAAGCGGAAATCTCAGCTCACACCCTATATTCCGCCTGTCTGATCTGTCAAGCTCTTAATTCGGTTCATCCTGCTGTCACCTCTGAAGTATGTAGTGCTTTATTTCAAATCATCTTAGACTTGCATTAAACAGATGTCTAGTTTTTTGGGGGTTTTTTTGCACTCTCTGTCCTATTCGGTTGTTTTAGTATGTGTATCTGAAAAGTATTGAGTAGTTCTGCTGGATCAAAGGCATCTCTGAACTATCTCAAGCACACTTCCCCTGCACTCCTTCCCTGCTGTGCATGCTGAAAGCTGTCGACTTCAAATGGTCAAGTTCAGTGCTGGAGATGCCCACCACTCACACCCATGAGAAACATGAGCCTCCTGCAGCAGGACAGGCTTGAGGAGGAGAGAGACAGGAGAAGACGGCCACCGGAAATCGCTGACTGGAGCAAGGCCAGCTAATGGCTTTCACAGAGCCCTGGTGCTCAGATAGCATGTCTTCTCCATTAGCAAGTTTTGTTCTGACACGCTAAAGCTATGTCATTTTCCCCTCTCTTTTGCTGGTATTTTGGTGTCACTTTCAGCCAAGTAGGCTTCTGAGTGGCTTTTGACCGACTCCTCCTGTTTTTAAACTGCCTGTGACTCGACACTAGGATCCCACGTGACCCACGTGTTTATGTTTGTGTGTGTGTGTTTGCCCTGCACTGTGAGTGACATTGCATTGAGATGAACCCAGGGGGTAGCCAGTGACTTTGATCAGGGCTTTGTCATCTTTATGGGGGTGTTGAGAGGAATACGCCAGGGCCAGCAGCACAGGATCCCGGCTTAAAAAAGGCAGAAGGAAGGGTGGGGTGGGCAGCCTTCTCTCTCATGCTGCATAGAACTCTTATAAATGAGCAAATTACTTTTTTTTCTTTTTTACAGGAGGAGAATAGAATAATGTCAGTGGTACAGTTTCCCCTTCAAGGCTCAATGCAATGCTGCCACCAGTGGTCAGGAGGAAGTCCTATTTTTTCCTTTTTCCAGATCTCCAAGCCAAAACGTGTTAGAAAGCTGATCAACCTCACATTAAAACATTCTTCTAGATTTGTCTGTAGAAAGGTTGTAATCGAAGGAAAAATATTATTCACCAGAACTGTCTATGAATCATAATGGAACTATATTAAAGCAATACTCAATTGTTTTTCAAACTATTCTCTTTGTCTAGTGTATCTGTAGCATATTGTCATTAACACAAACAATACTTTAACACATTTCCTTACACTGAGAAAACAGAAACCCAGTTTGTGAAACTCACTTATAATTGAGGTCTAAGAGCAGTTGGGGCAGTAAATAAGCATGTATGTGAAACACATTATTGTAAAACACCTTCATGAATTCTTCAGTCAATGGTATTTGTTTATTAACCTCCAAAACTGTATAATTTGAGATGGGATTACTTTTTCAGGCATAAGAATTTGTGCCAGATGTGGTTATGTGTTTTCAATGTAGTCTGTGTAGCTTAACGTAAACACCAAAATGCCTCTGTTTCCACCTGGCTGTGCATGAATACAACTAAACCTTAGGGAGAAACAAATGTGAAAAACTTTCTCATCAGACTTTTAGAGAGTAATGGTTGTAGTTTTGTTTACATACACACTGCCAGTCTAAGGTTATTCAACACCAAACAAAATGATACCTAAATCTTTGTGGAACTAACTGCTTACTCTCTTAATGGGACTCTAAATGAGTGCTTTATTAAAGGCAGGCGTATTTGTAGGGTAAAACTGGTAAGCCTAGAGATAAAACACTCATCGACATGCCAGTAATAAAAATATGTGGTATGATACAAGTGTCCAATTAGAATGATAAAGATTTTGGCCTTTTCTGGCCTGTAGATTACTTTTTGATTGTTCAAATAAAATAATTTCTAACATTTTTCAGTAAAAAAATAATCTTTAACATTTTCAGTAAACATTTTAAAATATACATTTCTTGATTCAGGTTCTTGATTCTTGTTTAGATATTAAAATTTTAGAGTATCACATGTACACATGCCTTCAAAAATAATGAATTAAAAAATTTCAGTAACTAAATAATTAAATATTTTGTGTAATCAGTGAAACAACAAAGTATAAAATTAAATTAAAAAATGTACTTTTGCATTTAAAACAACATTAATTATAACTTGGCAAGTTCCAGACTTTTTGGAGAACCTGTTACAGTTCTTCTGTCTCTCCAGGTAAAATCCCAAACAGCCTTGCAGATGTTTTAAATCAGAAAAAGGATGTATTACGTAATATACAGTAGTCCCAAAAAAAAAAAAAAAATCTTTCCACCACTCAATTTCTTTGAAAAGTTTTGAATTTTTTTCTGTTTTCTACTGACAAATAGGCATGTAAGGCAAAACTTATAAAAAAAAATAAATAAAATTGTGTGGTGCCCATGTGCAAGTGTGTGTACATGCTTAGGCTTTCATCATAGGTCAAGAATGGGTTTTCCTTTCTTTTCTCAGTCCAGGAAAATTAATTTAAATACTTTTTGGGTTAATAACCTGTGCATTACAGATACAGTGGATGAAGATTACACTGGAATACTGCTTTAAGTAGTTGCTAATAAAGTTCTTTGTGGGGCTCAGCAATGCCTTCAACTTGGCAACATTTGCTTGGTAAACCTGGAATTATCTCATTATTTCTTTCCCTTTCAGAGCACCTAGTCTATATTCAGAAGGAAGTATGCATTCACGAGGAGTGTGTGAATGTTATCACATGTTTAGTGCTGAAAATGTAGCATCACTCCACAAGTTCATATTTGTTTCTTCCTCCTCTGGAAAAATGTAAACTGTAGGCTATCGTTTCATATACATCATGATTTTTGCGCTTATTTATTTGGGGAGAGCTTGTAGAGAGATTAGTTAAGTGAGAGTATAAAGTGTGGATGAGAAGGACTCTTCTGTGTGTGTGTGTGTGTCTGTGTGTGTGTGTGTGTGTGAGAGAGAGAGATAGAGAGAGAGAGATTGTGTGTGTCTGCTTGCTTGGGTACACGTCCATGTGTTCGTGCTTGCTTGTGTATTTCTGGGAGCTGGGCCCAGTCCTCAGCGAGAGACTGTGATGTGTGTGCGGAAGTGTGAGGGATGAAAGGAGAAGAGTAGGGGTCCACACACACACACACACACACACACATACCACCCCCTCGCCAACCCAGCGTCCAGACAGCATGTGTGTCTGCCCCCTTCCCAACAGCTCGGCAACCAAACCGCCTTGACCTCCTCACCTCTCAACTTTACTTGAACTTCAGAGGAGAGGTTGTAGAGACGGCATGCGGGACAGAGACACTTTGTGAGGGATCAGTCATCTGTTCTATTAATAACAGAAGTTTCATAAAATGGAAAAGCAATATATATTTAATGCTAGCAGCAAAGACGTGCATTGAATTGTTTGTTACTTATTCAAGCTGTACCCATTTTACATACACATGTTTGAGTGAAGCTCCACCTCTGGAGTCGTTGTTGTGGGATGGCTCAGCTGTGTAGTGAAAGTGGAAGAATGAGGGGGTTTCTTCAAGCTAATATGACTGCTGATTCTTTTTGTCTAGTGAAAAGTTGTTCAGATTCACTGCATTATGTATGAGGAATGTCACAGGGTATTTATTGCGTGCATACCGTGAGCACATTTGTGGAAAGATATTGCTTTATTATAGGGTGAGCCTAGAAATGTTTGTCCATAAAGCATTTGTTCACAGAGAAATGTGATATAATTAATTCAGTCTCTTAGACATTTATTATCTGTTATATTTAATCACACAGTGTTGTAACCTAGTTTCATTGGGAACCTGTTTTTTTTTTTGTTTTTTTTTTTAAAGGAATATGATCTAATGTATAAGTGAGGTTTCAGGTTGTGTGTGTGTGAGAGAGAGAGAGAGGGGGGGGGGGGGGGGGGGGGGACTGGCGTAAGTCAAGCCTAAGTGTTATGAGGTGGAAGGCTAGGTGCATTATTCCTGGATTGGAGGTCTGTTAGGCACTGGAGCTGTTTTCTTACTCTTGTAACATTAACAGACTGTAGCTGCATTCCTGCCTTGGACATCGCTACCAGGAAACTATGCTCTTATCATTAACTACTCACTGTCCATAAGAGATAGAAGAGAGAGAGCGTGTGCATTTCCATTTCCAGAAAGTGCTGTACAGCATGGTATGGTTAGAAATTCGAATAGAGAGCTGTCCATACCATAGCAGACCTGCCAACCTTTATCCATTTTGTGTGGGCGTGCTGCAGTTTAACATCAGAGTATGTCTCATTTTTCTCCCCATAAAAAATGCCAAATGTACCACAAATAATTTTAATACACGTTAATTAAAAGGTGTGTATATACAAGGTTTTACAGTAACCACCAGATGCTTGCGGGGGAAAAAAGCTGCATCTGGTCTGTTTTAGTTAAGATGTAGACACTAGGAGACTACTTGCACACTTTCTCTGAATTGCTGTATTTGGCATCTATTTTAAAGCTACCTTTAAAAGTTAAGGAGTTCTCTAGAGATTATAGGGTGGTAACATCATTTCCACCATCATACTGGTGTTAACAGTGATCAGTGACAGTAGCAGGAATGGAGCAAGTTCTGATTTACCTTTCTTCAAGACTTGATTTTTTTGTCAGGAGGCAGAAAATGGGCAATCAAATAGAACTTTGCAGATTGTTGGACTCAGTGGGAACTTTATCAGACTCTATTAGTGAAGACTGCTGTGCTGGTCAAAAAGCCATTTTAGCAAGCTAGTGTTTTGTCAAAATGGTACTTGTCAGACTTGAGTAACAACTCATGAAAATTTTGGAATGATTGCAGTTGATCAATCAAAACTGTGCAGCTGTCCAGCTTCACCCATGTGGCCATATTCAGGATATCCAGGCGAAGGTATGGTTCCTCAAGGGAAATCCTTTGTTTAAGAATGTTTTATGCTTTCACCAGAATGACAAAACAGAGAACCCTTAAGGGTGATAGATGGAACCCTAAAAGTGTGTATAGGACTAGATCTCCATAGGCTGAGAGCAGACCACACCTCATTTCTCATCAGGATACAGAAGCATTAACCTGTCTCCCTCCCTCCCTCCTGCCCATGTTTTTGTGTGTGTGTGTGTGTGTGTGTGTGTGTGTGTGTGTGTGTGTGTGTGTGCGCGTTTGCACAAGTGCTGGTGTATACTTTTTCACAGAAGTAACTGTGGCCTTCCTGGTAGTGGCGCGTTGAAGTCTGGGAGAGGTGTCCAGGTCGAGCTGGATCAGTAGCCTTAGCTAAGCTCTGAGTAGCAGTAGAATCGGGTTGGGTGATACAGAAGAATTCAACACAGCAGATTATTCTTCTGAGTAATATTGTCAGGAAAAGTCCCTGAGCGAAATGTGAGCTGCAAAGGGGAACTTCAAACACAGCAGCTGTTGAGCATGGCAGGTCAGTCGGCGGTCATGAGCTGGCGTGAATGCTCGGGTCTCATCAGCACACTTTCACCCTCTCATAACCTCCCATGTCTGTGTATTTACTATTCCCTCTTTCATCAACACTGCGAATGAGCCTTTTTTTAGATCCAAGGAGCTGGGGCAAAGAGACAGAGGGAGATGAAGACGTCGGCAGAGGCAGGCAGAGAGGTGGTGAAAGGTGGGCAGCACTTGTTTTGGCATGTGGCTCTGAGAGCTAGCCATGTGTTTGGGGGAGTTGTGTGTCAGCGTATGCCGGGGTAGTTCTGAGTTCGGGGGTCAGGGGTCGTCCGAGACAAAGAGGCCACCTGTAGACCCTGTGTGTGTGGGCCAACCAAGCTTCTTGCCAGGCAAGTTAAAGCTCAGATTTACCCTCTGGTCTGATCAGTTAGGGAGCAGGGCGTGATGGTCACCTACCCAGGAGGAGCTAGCTTTTCAGAGCTAGCGAACCCAGGCTGTGTGTGTGTGTGTGTGTATGTGTGAAGATAGAGAAGAACTGCTGGACTGGACACCACAGTAGTAAACTTATCCTTCCCTGCTCCTCCCTCAGGCCTCTCCTAAATCAGGGCCCAAGCTGCAGGCGGCTGCATGGCCCCAGGCACTGTGCACTCTCGGCCTCTTCAGCTATTAGCACAGTGCCAAAGTGTGTGTGTGTTTGTGACAGAGACAGAGAGAGTATGACCTCCTCAGTTGAAATCTCGGCCTCTTTGCCTAGCCATCCCCTCCTGTACATTCGCCATGCTGGATGACATTCATAGCTGTAGGCACCTTGGCCTGCTGTGTGGTGGTTACACAGAGATGCCACTTTTTTTTAGCCACTGAGGATTAAGAGCTTGCAAGATTACATTTTATTTTATTTATTTGTTGTCTTTTTGGTATAATCTTTAGCCTGTGTATGTAATCTGCAAAAGGGTGACAAGGAGACACAGAAACTAAATATTAAAACAGCTGGGCAAGCAGCTATCAGATGTCCTTCGAAAGCTAGTCTGTGCAAAACATTACCAAGGCCTGGGGACGCATTGAGACGTTCAGAGGGCAAATTTTTCTCTCTGTCTGCTTTGGCGTCTTCTCACTCTTTCATGTCCATCCAGAGAGTTGGCCTGTCCTCTCTTCTTATCCATCCACCATCTGGGGTTCTCCATCCCTCTTTCTTTGCTTTTCAAGCACTTCATTTTAATGTGGGACACTGTTGTGAGGAAAACAAAACATAGAAACTCACTGGTGTTACACCAATAACTTAATCAGTTTCACTTACGTACCAGACTTTGATCTGTGTGACTGCGTTGGGACACCACTCACTTTTGTTCCCTCTAAGATTTACCGCAAATGTGCCTTAGCACAAGTGTGTGTTCTGGAAGACTATCTTTACTTGAAATTATAAATATGCAGTGCTGATGCTTGCTTGACCTGAAGTCCAGTAGACTATTGGATTAAACTAATTAGACTGTTTCACTTAATCTAAGACTAATTTGACCTTGTAAATCTGTCTTTGTTCACTGGTTTTTATCTGGGTGACTTTCTGGCTAGACTGTAAGACTGTTGTTTGATACTAACCTGGAAGGAAGTTAGAGAAGATTACACATTCTCATTGTTTCCCCCCCAAAAGCTTATTATAAAAGTGTTTGATGGATTGGAAAGGATATTCAGGCCCAAATCAAGTGCCTTCACTTTTCTCCCAACCAGAGGCCAGCTGGCTTTTACCTTGCCGTACAATTAAGGCTCACCTATTTAATCCCCCACAGAAGGATTGAATTAGTGTGACAAATCCTGCGGTCACAGTGCAGTAGCATGTGTGAAGTGCTGTTTCTCACTGGCTCCACAAAGACTGCCAGATTTAAGGTTTTTTTGCTCTTGGATAATTGGATTCACAGCCTCTCTCTCCTCTTTCTTCCCAAATTAAAATCCTCATTCATGTGCTTACTCAGGTAGAATGCAACATTTAGGCTCATGGGCTGATGGATTAGAAGTGACTGCCTTAATGAATATATGAGACTGAACCTGTGCCCCATTGCTCTCCAGGTTTTAGGTCAGTCTGTTCACCATTCTGACTGTGGCAGCAGGGTGCTGTCCGTTCAAAAGCCCACATATCAGGACTGAGTGTGTTTTGACGGCTTAGCAGGTCTGGACACTGATGACTTCTCTGGCATGAGTTACATCAGACAACTCCTCATGTCCTTGAGGCTGCAAAGAGTGGGAAGTTTGCCTGCCTTGTCAGCGTGATTATCTGCATTCGTATTTGCACAGTGGTTCATGGCATTTGGCAGCAGTCCATATGCTCTTAGATATATTTTTTTATCTCTGACCTCCATGTCATGGAGAGGAATAAATCCCAATGAAAGGACTTGAGGTCTGGGCGGCAGTTATGGTGGTAATCACATTTCACACTATTTGAGGACCAAAGACAAACTGTAAAACATTGTTTTCAGGTGTTTTCTTTATAATGAAATGCTATGCTGATAACAGAGGAGACAAAAGCTCCATTTGCCTTTATAGCTCTACATGTCTCTCAGGAGAAACCAATTTTTCTCTCTTCTTCTCTTCGTTATGCATTGACTCTGCTTTCAAAGCTGTCCTCCTCAGCCTCTCAGCTAGTGGATGTGTGGACCACCTAACCAGCTCCATTTGCTCAGATTTATTTAGAGGGGTTTAACCTGGCAGCCTCTGTAAAACAGACATCCTTTAAAGGCTGCCGAGGCTACATTGCTCCTCTTAAAAGCCAGGCCTGTACTGGTGCATCAGAACACAAGAGGCGAACACTGATAGCCACTGCCATTAGACACAGCCTCATAAAGAAGCCTTGGCTTTAGAGCCACTCTGAAGATAATTGTGCAATTAGCAAGGAAGATTGTAGAGTGCTTTGATCAGGCTGCAGCATGCAACTCATCAAGATATCATAGCACAGTTTCCAGCACAGACCTATGGACACACACAGCAGCTTGGTTTCTTCTCTAGAGTGGACATCCGTATCCATGTTATGTGCTTATTTTAGTGGGGGGAAGGGGTCAAAAAGTCTACTTAGAGCCCAGCAACAATAAAATTGCTTCTTTCATCTGCTGCTTTCAGGGTTATATTACTAAACAATAATAAAACTTTGTTTAGAGTTTAAGTTACTGATGGGTACCAAATGCTCCACAAATTACAAATGAGAGGTAAGGAGTAATTCCCAGAGGAAGAGACTTTGAAAAAGAGAGAAAGTGTCAAGAAAAGTTTGTAGAGGGTAAAACCGGAAGTAGACTGAGAGATTCTGAAGTTGCTCTGAGGGAGCAGATAGGTTTGTCTCTCCAGATCTAATTGCAGAGGGAGGAAAGTCAGACAGACTGTTATGAAACGGCAGTATATATTGGAAATAGCACTTAGCAGGGTCTTTGTGTATGACTGCCAGGCCAGGAAGCAGAGCTCACATCCAGAAAAACCACCCTCCTCCTTTCTCTGGCCATGTGGACCACAGGGAGCAGTCCGACTTCAGGGATGCTGGAATGGCCAGTTTGGTTATTCTCTCGCCTCCCTGCCTTTTCACATAACCCAGGCCTCAGAGGGGAGGAGAGGATGCAAGCAGCGCTGGGTGCAGAGATCATGGAGAATGTCCAAAATAGCACAGGGTAAATATGACAGCATGGGAACCAAATATGAGTCCTGGCCCCTCTCACTGCCACATTTAGCCTTGTCGTGTTGGGGTCAGGACATGCCATTGCTCACAATGAGAGATGAATGCCACCCTGAATAAATAACACCCAGTCTTAACCTCTATCTTCTCCTCCCACTCAGTGCTGCCCACTGTGCCGCCTCTGCTCTAATGACCTCTGCATAGGGTGATGACCAACAGGGCCCTATACTCTATAGCCAGGGAGACTTCATTGCACAAGTAATCAGTCGGATTGAACTGTCAGGTTTGAATGGTTACTTGGAAGAATGTCATTCATATCTCAGTGTTTTGGTGTACTGTTTTCTTGATAGTCACATGCATAATTCCACAATTTTTTGCAGTAAGACTTCACAACTTTAAACCTTTTTCAACTGGATTTTTCATTTTATAGATCATGCCAAAGCCATCTAAGATGTGAAGCCTCAATGTTGGTATATCTTTTGTCTCAAAATGTAACCTCATCCATGTGTTTTACGTTTTGGTGTCTGCTGATTCTCCATATGGCTCCTTCACGCTGCCATTATGTACACAATGCAGCTTTGAAGCTTTCAGTATTCTGAAACTGCAGAGCCAAAGGAACATACTACACTTAAGAGAAACCTCGACAGCTGCTTCCAGGCCTTGGCAAAGAACACTCAGGGTGCTGTCAGTGCCATTGTAGAGTCAGATGTGGGAGCTGTATACTATGCAACCATTCTGCCATTGGCTGTGATGCAGTGTCGTTTGAGTGTGTTTGTGGGTATGTATTTAGCTCTTAGTGAGGATAAAATGTTCTTATGATAGCAATTTTGTCACTGTGGGAATGTTTGTTTGGTCAAAAACTTCCTAGTAATATACAGTAACACTCTACATGGTGGCTGTCTCAAATCTGATCTATCACCTTAATTGAATCACCTCACCCTTACCGGCACCTCAACAGCACACTTATAGTTCCACAACCAGATGGTATTTTTGTGTGTGGCAGCCCATCACAACCCATCACTGGAGAGATGTGTGATGAAAAGCCTAGAGTGACACACTCCCCACATACACATACACCCAGCTGCCAGAGTATGTCAGTTCTGATGCTTCTTTTGATTAAAAAAAGCGTAGAACTAGGCATGACCCTTTTTACATCGTGTGTCTCTTCAGTGCAGGTCAGCTCACTACAATGGCTCTCACTGTCTGGCCAGAAACACACCTCCTCGGTCACACAATCTATGCCCACACCCCCCTACACTGAGGCTGAGCTGCCTCTGCCATGAATTCAGCCATTATTTATGAAACGAAAGCACTTGTGACACCTTGGTTAGTCAGTGAGTCGGTGTACTAGAGGTGTCTTCACTGCTCTTCTCACATGAACACCCTCTGATGCCACACTGCCTACAATCATTTCTTGTCCCCATTCTCAGGGTGTCACACTGTGTAATTATATTCACACACTCACCACTAGCACACGGGCACACACCTTAAAAAAGGCCTCCAGACATGGCACCTCATTAAATTGATTTGGTAAGAGGGATGATGCTGCAGGCGTACTGCTACTGATGGGTGGATGGAGATGACCCTGCATTTCACAGCCTCTTACTCTCTCACTGCAAGCAGTGAGGCCAACACATAGGCTGTCAGAGCTCAGCATCTGATCATATCATTAAAGTATGACTACTAGATCTTGTAGTGCTATTGGTCTGAGAGACTCAGGAACTGGATCCTTCATCTCAGAGCTTGGGAACAGGCACGCCAAGCTGTAGTAGGCTGCACTCTGGCTTGTTGGAGAAGGGCACAGGCCTGGGAACCACTGGCTATGTGGTCCAGGACCGCCATTACTGTATGAAGGGGTGGGAAAGAAAGACTCAATGTTCTGCCAGGCTGCCATCCCATGGGACTCTTAGACACAGTTACACACAGAAGTGGCCGGATCTCTTCCTGCCATAGGGGTCAGGCTCTCTCTGCAACTTCCCACCGACCCAGCAGGGCCTTACACACAGCAGCAGGTTAAAATTAGGCTCCTTGGCTGAAGTCGATCTCTCCCTTCTTTCACTCTCCCAAAAATCCCGTGCTGCCCTGAGAACCAGAAAGCACGGCAAAGCAGGCGATTTTCACACAGTAACTCTTCCCTGCCAGAGATACTATCCATTTCTCTTGGCCCCCCTACTACAGAGGTGGAGGATGAGAGGGCTGTTGGGGAGCAGAGCTCAGCACTGAACTCTGTCTGAACTTCCCTGCCCGCTCACCGACTCTTGCTTTATTATGTCGCCAATTTCATTTTAAAAAGCTGAATCACACACCGAGCCCCCGCCGAAAACAATTAAAACGCAGCAGGAGCCACCTGCAGGAGATTTCTCCCCTGTCGTCTGCTCATACAACCAGATGCAAGAAGAGACAACCTGAGGGTTAGAACAATGTTTATCCTCTTTTTGTTGTCTTCCTCTGATCACGCTATATTCTGTTAGTCATACAAAATGGTTTACAGGTACACTGATCACAGCTTACCAGAAATGGCTGACTAACTAGGGATAATATCAAAAATGATCGGTGCTCCTGTTGAATGCATGTCATCCAGAGGTGAAATACTCTGTACAGATGCCATGCAAGGCCTGAGATAGACCACAGTTTCGGTGTCTCATAACAACACTCACCTCTGCCTGAGAGAGAGGAGCTTCTGCAGGAGCTCCAAGCCGTTAATCCAAACAAGTGCAGGCACTAATGCACCCACATGCTCCCAAATAAAGTGAGTGCTTGGCCACAAGTGCGGAGGCCTGGCATAAGTGCTATTGACTCAGGGCGGCTCGGGCCGCTGCCGAGCTTCCAGTAAAAAGGTGTGTGGAGGATCGATGGGTGTGAGGCCAGCCTGCATGTACGTGTTTAGACGGGTCCGAGGAGCTAATGGCTGCCAAGGCTCGGACACACAAGCCTAATGGAGATTGATGGATCCAGACCTCTTTAGAGCAGACCCAGTGGGCTAGTGTTAATGTAGAACTGCCTGTGTGAATCTGCTGTGGTTCCAAGACACACCAGGAGACTGGTAGAATGGCACCTTATGGCAAGTGTATTGTATGTTGTCTGTATTCGTCAGTCTAGATTTATCGACAGGCTTATGTTGAAGCTATGAAGTACTGGTGTAGCTCCATCTAATTAACGTTAAATGATATTATGTACAAAAATATTGAGGTGTATTGTGTTTTTCTCCCATGCAACAGTCTTAGATTGTGTTCGTGCCAGATGAGGCTTAGAGAGCTGGACTCCAGAGCATGCGAATGACGCTGAGTGTATTAAGATGTCTGCATATCTTCTGATGAATGGCGAAGAATGAGCCATGTCATATCAGCAAGTGTCAAATCCAGCAGAAAAACAAGCAGACAGCACACCCTTCTCACATTCATCAAGCTACATTTCACAGTCTCCTCAAGAAGGATGGCCAGAGCCGGCTGTCAGCGGCCAATTTGTGTATCCTCTGCCCTCTCCTATGTGGGAGTGACAATTATTAACATGGTGAGAATGTGTGCGAAAAGGTATCTTTGGTATCTTTTCTCCAGTTCTCCTCTATGATATAGATTATAGAGGTTTGGTTACTCTTAAAGTATGTTGTGTTTGTGGTAAAGAGCTCTGTCCTCGTATGTGCCACTGTCATCTGTGCATAATTACATGAAACAAACTCTTCATATATTCCACATTCACTGTGTGTGTGTGTGTGTGTGTGTTTGTGCATGAGTGTATGGCTGTGTTAGTGATGCAGTGGTTTCCCTGGTGCAGTGCTGGAGGGCAGGGGGGGATAGCGTGTGTGTGTGCGTGTGCATGTGTGTGTGAAGCTGATCTGAGCAATGTGTCCTGGGCTGGTGCTGGGCTGTGGGGAGGACGCCAGGCTGTCTCCAGGCTTGGAGGCCCTCCCCAAAAGAGGAAGAGCGCTCCATAAATCAGACCAGATTAGAGGGGCCGCTGGGCCGTGCTCCGCACGCTGCACTGCTTAATGTCAGAGCCCAAGCAATGGCTTAAACATCTCTCTCACACACATACAAACACACACACTCTCTGACTTGCCTTGCTTCCTCTGTTTCACGCTCTTCATCTCTCTTCGTCTGTCTGTTTCACGCTCCTTCCTTTCCCAGTCTCCTGTTCTTTACCGAATCGCATGAGCATATAATGAAACAAGAAGGAAAGGGTTTGAGGTTGAGAGGAAAAAAGATCTTTCCAGTAACAACACGTGAAAGAGACAAGGATGAGATTTACAAAGTAGCTGTTTTGTTACATGGCTGAGACAAATCAGAGCCTGCAAAGAGACAGACAGCAGTTCTGCTCACACTCACACTGCCTGAACAAAGGAGCCTGCATGTCATTGCTGCTCTTGTGGAAAAACATTGTCACAGCACACGCACTCCTAAATGTTCTCTCCTGCTTGCTCTTGCTAAGACACACGTGTAAGTGCTCGGTCTGCCTCTGTCTTCCTCTCACATGTATTTTCCGCACATTCACGCTGCCTAGCAGACTAATAGACTGTCAAGGTCATAATGAAAAATACAAGTGTCAAGCTACAGTCTTTGCCAGTGTCAGGTATAATGCCTGCTTTGTAATTAGCTATTGTGGGTTTTCCCTTGAACCACTATGGGACAGCCATTTTTTGCTGGTGACCATATGTGTTTTGAAAATCAGAACATTAGTTTTATTTTGTGGTGTCCAGTAACCAAGCTAAACTGACCTACACTGTGCTGAGAGTGAATGTTATGTAATGCACTAACAATTGAATTGCTTGAAGCCAGAGTGCCTCATCATCCTTGTGGATATTGTCACTGTAAGACGTGTTGGACATAAGGTTATTTGTCTGTGGATTACTCATATGTTTTTGCCACTTCAAACAAGAACTACAGAGCATGCTGGGGCTTGGTTTGTATGTGGGGTGCATTTTATTGAGTGGTCGAATACAAACATAACGGTGGGGATCACCACAGTTTGGGGGGAAAATGTTATGGGAATCTTCTATACTGTGCAACTGAAACAGTTTTAATTTTCTTTCACTGCATATTTGTATTCCATTCCTTGAGCATAAGAAGGAGATTCAGTTTCTGACTCTATTCTCAGTCATAGCAAGAGAGAAGGTTGTTTTTCATGTTGGGTGATGAGGATTGCTGCTCCACATAATTTTCCAGCAATCTAAAACTCTTGACATAAAGTAATGGTTTTCATGTTGTTCTTTCCTATTTTGGGTACGAAAACCAGATGGTATTATAGTGCTGGCTCTTTAACATTTTCTCTCCATATTTTAGTTGTAATTATATTTTGACAACTTTTTTCCTTCACAATCCAATTATAGTTTCCAATCCTGTCATAATTATAGCTCATATTGTAATAAAAAGTGCTTTGCATCTTTGAGAGAAAACCAGAGGAAATGTGAATGTGAATTCAGGCCAAGGCAAGCACTAGGAGCGGTAACCTCATGTCTCTGCTGTCAGATACGTGTTGGCCATTATACACAGCCAAAGCCTTTTTTGCAGTCTGCCTGTTGTGCAGAGTGAAACCTCTGTCTCTCTGACATGCTTTCTTTCTCATTCTGCTTGAGCCTGTACTGATTGTGGTGTAGTTATCACAATACACTCTCTGAAGGGCCATGGGAACAGCACATAGAGAAAAGTCACAAAGATGAGAATCATTAAAATGTTCAGTCGTAACACCCTCCCACTCTTTATTTGGTCACAGGGAAAGTATCGATCCTCATCTTCCCAAAGTTATTTATAATTGAAGATAAACAAGGAATGTGCATATGCCTGGGAGATGAGTGAACTGGGGGAGCTTTGGTGGGCCGGTTTTATTTTCTTTTTTTTTTAGTCTTCAGGGAAGTTCTGAAGGGGGAGGGATTTTCATTATTAGACAAGAAAAACGCAACAAGTGACACCAGCCTGCGTAACGTGGGAATGGCTGTGTTTGCATCAAGAACGTAACACATCCTATTATTATCCCGGTCTGTGTGACAACTCTGACCAGAGCTGCCCTTAAACACACTGAGCTGTCTGAGGAGAACAGAAACTTCCGCTATCCATATACACACACCAAGGCCAGGCCATTCCCAAAACTTAGAGCCTTTATGGGAACAGTTAAATATAGCCTTTTGACAGCCAAAGAATACATAATCAATGTAGCTGAGCAATAATTTGTCCCATTTTAGGATGGTCTGGGTAATCTGTGGAAGCAATTTCAGCCACTTGGTTGAAGTTGAGGAGGAAACACTGGCATCATTATTGGTTCAGTTCTGGGAATTTCATGCCAGAGTTGATTAGCCAGATCCATAAACTATTCTTATACCTCAAACAGGGTTTTTTCCACATCCTCTGAATTTTCCAAAACATTTCACAAACACATTTTATATCACTGTAGGTGGATCCTCCTCCCACTGTTCAGAAACCTGCCTGTAAGTGGAATGGCTATGCTAAATTGCTTCTAGCTGTGACTAGGTGTGTGAATGTATGTGTATGGTCCCCTGAGATGGACTGGCATCCCATCCACGGTGTATTACAGCCTCAGGAACTGTAAAAAGAAATTAGATCAGACCTTTTGACAGGAGAAGTGTGCAGAAGCTTGGTGATCCCATGATTCTCAAAGTTAACAGGAGCTCTCAACAGCTGTCAGCAGGACTTCCACCTAACCATTCTACTTTCTCAAGCATATAACTAACCTTCTCCTTTACCCTTCTTTCATCAACAAACAAAGCTAATGACTTTGTTCAGAGCTCCTCATGAGGGTTGGTAGAAGCTCTAATAATATATGGCATTTTCAGGTTGATTGACGCACAGGTCGCTTTCCGCTATCACCTGTAAGCCGGTTTAGTGGCACTCATGCTGCATGGGCTAAAAACCATCACCATGTGTAGAATTAGAACAATTAGCCTGTGATTTGTGTGGGGGAGAGGCCCAGGGCAGTAGACCACCCAAAAACTTTCGCTGGCATGAGAGCTTAGCACATCTTGGCCAAGTTGTAATTCAGTTATATGTATTTTCTCTCAATGTATAAACATATTAGGCTTTTTATATCCTACGTGCCTATGCATTTCTGTCTTTAACACTTTTGTGTTTTGGTGTGCCAAAGAGACACAATTCCTGTTCTCTGCTTTGGATGACTGAAGTCAGGATGCTTCTGAATTTACTAAACAGATGACATAAAACAGGCAGAACATGTGAGCAGTAATCTCTGTTCAGAGGAGAGGAGAACCAAGGAGAGGAGGCAGGCAGGGAGGGAGTCCCAGCCAGACGACTTCCTCAATCTGACTCGTATATCTGACACGTCATCAGTTCGCGCTGTTTTTTATTCCTGTAGCACCCCTGCCTATGCGTAACCCTCGCTGCTGCAGTTTGTTTGCACATAGCCTATGAATGGAGTTTCCATTGGGCCTTTGTGCTGCAGGAGTCAGGAATCTCTATAGAGAACACTCAGCTCTACATTACGCTCTGCTCATCGTCTCCTCACTATACAGCCAACCAGGAGACATCGCATCACATAACCAGTCTACATTAAACTGAAGTGAGAAATACTAAGGCATCCAGACCTTTAAACTGTGGCCATTATTTCACTATTAGCCTAACTGGCACAATATCAGGAGTTATTATGGGGTTTGTCCTCATTTTCCAGTAACCTCAAAGCAACTTATATTAGGTCTTATTGTTGGAGTTAAAATTTATTTAGACTAAAAAAAACTTAACACTGTAACATAACACTGACCTAGATGCTCTTTTAAGACAATTTGGTCTTTATTTTATTTTGGCCTAGCTGGACACTTGAACTGTTCCATAATGACTCTTGCATGGTCCTAATGACATTAATAAATTATAAATGTCGAAGTCATACAATGCTATATAAACCATGGAGAATCATTAACGTGTATATTTTGGTAGCTTCTTCAGCAGTACCGGACCTGAGAGACCATCTGTTATCTCAGATCACTGATCAGGATGTAAAGGACTCACTTCTACCTTCTTCGTCCTAACTAAATGTTTCCCATCCAGCAGTCTTGGGCTCTCTAGAATTGTGAGTAACTATTTGGCTTTGAAGTCTGACATGAGGAATTTGTGGTATTCCGAGTTGGGGTTTGAAAGGAACATCTTATGTCAGTGTTCATTGTGTCTTAAAGTATATAAACAGTCACATTAAGCTATAAGGAGTATTTAGAGGAGGATCAATACTGTGTACAGTGTTTCCATTTATCTTCCAAAATTTGAGAACATAATCCATCAAATATCGAAATTCATCATGCACATTCATCTTTTAAAATGTTTTTATTTTATATTTTCCTCTATTGTTCAGCTACTTCATATGAGAATCCTTTGAAAAATGTCAAGGGAGTGTATCCTATGGCCTGAAAAATGTTTTATCTGCTTGAGTTATCGTTTTTCACTTAATGACCACCATTATGGCCTCAGTGCAGCAGGAGTGGCATTAGAAGTTGGAGCTTTTTTTCCTCCTCCTTTCTTTCGTTCATTTCTTTCGTTCTTCTCTCTCCAAGGTGTAATGCAATCTAACCATGGGAAAAGACCTGGCATGGCTGAAGCTTTAATGTGTGCAAGGCTCCTGTGTTGCGAGTGGCGTCAGTAGGGCACGGCTACAGTGAGTGAGGGCCAAGGGGAGTCAGGGGAACATGTCTGCTTCTCGTCACTCAGGGCCCGTCTTGTTCAGGAAGCAACCCAGAACGGCACAGGGCACCAGTGACACCATACTCTGGTGTAGACGCTGCAAGAGGAACAGTAGGAAACAAGGGGTACCTTTAAAAGATAACTAGATTTGCATTTCCTGAAGGAAATGCACAGTGATTACAATGAACTGAACAAGATGGGATAAGAGAGAGAGAGAGAGAGAGAGAGAGAACAAATAATGTGAGCAACAAAAAAACTAAAGGGAAAACTGGAAAAGAGAGGAGGGAAAATGAGAGGTAGAATGAGGTAGAACAAGAGAGTGGGAGGGCAGTGGAAAAAACAAAGACAGCAAGAAAAGAAGAAAGTAAGGAAGAGAAGACAGACGAAAGAGGCCCTATGGTGTACACGTACACTGCATCTGTTAGTGTTTAGTAGAGCTCCTGATTGGTCAGCTGTAAAGCCTGATGTGACATCATCAGATGCAGTTGAAATTCAGACTGATGGACATTCCATCAGCATATTTCTAAGGGAAAAAACTTTAAACTTAAATAGTTACTTTCAGCTTTTTTTCTTATATTGCATGGATTTTTCTCCTTAAAAACATATAATAGAAATGTACATTTAATGCGTGGGTAGGGTTAATGAGACGGTTTTTACTGTTTACATTGTTTGCTTTTGGTCTGTTATTTTTTTTATCAGAAATAGCTGGCTATTTATACTTTTTTTAAAAAAAAATTTATGTCGTTGATGATTTTATGAGATACTGATATCTTGCTGCAAGTTTGGGTGCTCAGCAGATTTAGAGCTTATTACTAGTCAGTCTTCAGCAAATGCACATCTATTATATATCAGAGGAATGAAAGGAAGCAAAGAGGCGTCAAGCTAATGTTTCTGTTCCTCTGCTATTAATGGCCTCCATTTGAATAAGCCTAGCGATGACCCCTGACACCACTCACAGTGAAAGCATCAGCAGGACACTTCGCAGTGCAAGGAAAGTGTTATGTCTTTCTTTTACTCACTGTTTTATGTTTCATGTTTGCATATTTTTATTAATTTTTTTAAACCAGCATTTTATTTAAACAACTGGTAACCTCTTTTATGTCCCCCTCTATCAATTGTTATTATGGCTTCTACCAAATTTCTATTTCATAACCATTTTCCCTTCCCATGGTCATCTTTTCTTTCTCATTCTTCTCTGAAAAGCCCCTTATAGCAATACTTTCACGCTCAGTTTGACCTCACATCACGTTTTTGGATATTTCACCCTTCTGGACATTTATTTCATCAATTCTCTGCACTATTGCTGTACTTGCCAGTATCATCAATCTCATTTTATGATGACTGTCAGACCCTACAAGTTCATAGATCTTTCTGTCAATATCAGTTATTTCTGAATATAAAAAAATGTGACGTGTGTCCTGATTAAGTCGCCGGCTTGAATAGACTGTCAAAACACTGTCCAATGTCATTGTCCAATTACATATGGACCTTGCTATACTCTGAAGGATTTTGAGCTTCACCCAGTGGATCAGAGCGTAAAATCGTTGGCCCATTTTCACCACATGTGTTGATAAGTAGCATTAATACCCCACTGATCTCAGCCAGCTCAGTGGAAACACTAAATCACACATTGTACAGAGTCTATCGCACTTTTTTTTTAAGTGAGGGAGAGAGAGAGAGAGCGCAAAATCTGGGATTTTAGTATATGGGATCAGAGCTGTTCCTTTGGGTTACATCGGGGCTAGTGACAGGTGCTCAGCCTGGCTATGGCTCACTGTGACCCTGTGGGCTGGGCAGCATTGCCTGGCGCTACCCACCTAATCCCTGTCCAGCTGTTGCAGTTGTCGCCCCAATCAGTGTAAAGTGTTAGAGCAGGTGGCGGCTGGTTCAGGTAGCCCTGGCACATGCCGATTTCCAGATTCAAGAGGCAGTGACAGAGCTGTGCCCCTGAAAAATCCAGGCCAAATGTTTCCAGGGCTGTCAGCAACTATCCAACCACTCATTCATTATCCCACAGAACCTCCAGGGCTGTAGCATAGCCTCCGCTTATCACACATACAGAGAGGGCAGGAGGTGGGGCAAAGTGCACTGATACCACTGCCACTGCAGTATGAGCCAGTCCATCTCTGTCTGACCCATTGCTCACAGATTCATCAATTACAACAGGCATGGGTGTTGTCTGTCTCTTGTGGGAATCTGTTGACTGGTGGGAACTCAAGCCACTCGAGCCATCCAGGATGTTTTGTCTGAGAGTTTGAACTTTAGGGTTGATATGGCATAGCTTATAACCTGACCTTCACCATGACCTAAAGTAAGAAAGAAAAACATTCATATATTTAAATAGCAATTTAAGCAGTTTACCACAGTTCATATATCAGAATGAGACTTAACTTTGTATTAAGGAAATAGAGGAACAAAATGTGTTACTTATTCACCTAGTCATGTGGTGAGTGGAAATGTTGTGCACCATAATCAGTGATTTTAAACATTACATTTAGAGTTATTGTGACGTGATTTTTCTCTGCTTGATACGTGAAGGAACTGTATGAGGGAGATATAAGCTCTGTGTCTAAAGTTTTTTCTGCTTGCCAGAGGAATGTCTAGCAAAATTATCATTCCTTCACTGAGAAACAGGTTTGAGCAGGGGCATAGGAAGAGTCATGGGCTGGAGAATTCAGCCTCAGTACTGTGCACATGAGAGAAAATGGTGTCTCTTTTGGAGGTGATTCTTGTTTATTATGATGTTGATCACTGCTTTGCAATCATTTACATTATATTTATTCATTTAGTAGATATTTCTGTCCAAAGTGACATACAATCCATGAGTTTAGTGGAATAACTGAGGGTTCAAAGCCTTGCTCAAGCACCCAACAGTGGTTCTGTAGCAGTTTTGGAACTTGAACCGACAATCTTTTGAGTTACAACTCAAAACCAAAACAATTAAGCTCCTGTGAGCTAATTATAAAATATATAATCCACTGTATAGTGCAAGACTAAGCAATCCGTGGAGATTTTTTACACTTGGTCAAAATGATAATACATATTTAGCAAACAGCTCGCAAGTTCCACCAAGATTTGAGCTGGACTGGATTAGCCATTACACCACGACGTACCATGACGAAAGAAAATATTACACAATTGGAAACCTGCTTGGCCATACAATACTCCGGTGTGTCTTTCAACCCTTGTGCCTGTGCATGATAGTGATTTAGGTTGAGTGTGTTTCATATGTATCATTCAGATCCTTTATGTGTGTCTGTGTGTGCTAAAGTAGTGGGTATGGCAGTCTACTGGGACTTGGCACTGAAGCTCTTCATCAGTATCCAGTGTCCGGAGACACTGTCAGCTCCACTCGGTGGGAGTGTATCAGTTTGCACGAGGCTCTGTCAGTAGAGATTCGTCTCTGGTTATTGGTCTGTACAGACAACCTTTAACAACGGTGTCTAGTGCTGGAGCGGAGGGGAGAGAGGCCTGCCTGCTTCAACCCGAGAGCCCCTCAGCGCTCTTTACGCTAATAACACAGCACAATATCGGACATCCGACACCCCAGATCAAACTCCATTACATTAAGGAAACATTAGACCAGAGAGTCATCCTGATGCATGCACATGTCAAGGTGGTGGACAGGGCTCCAGAGCTGTGGCCAGATTTGGACAGGGAAACACACATGTTTGTTTTCTCCCAATGTTGTTGGTGCATTGGCAGTTCCTTCCAAATACTGTCACTGCATGAGGCAGGGAACAAATTGTACTTTGCTGCTCCAAATTTGATGATGTATGCATCATTTTCCTTGTCACAGCAGTTCAGTGATTAGAAAATTACCATGAGTTTTCTTTTCCTTCTTTGATCTTGGATGAATTCATATTTTTAAAGCAGTTTCTTATTATTGTGTTACATTGCCATGTCACATTGTATTGAATGGTCATTTTCTTAACTTTGTGTACAGACCTTTTTTCACTGAGTATGCTAAGATAAAGTGTCAACTTTAATGAAGTAAAGAAAAATATCCCATCTGTAGAATCAGTCTTGAGAATTAGTGTGTTGTAACAGCTTATTGGAACAAAATTCAGCTGCACTTATTTAGCTTGCCAAATCGTTTTCTTCTTAGATTTATTGAAGCTGACAGATCAGTGCTTTATCTCAGACAGACTGCATGTAAATTTTTCTTTGACCATACAGCGCAATTCAGCCACAACAAAAAAAAACTGTCTGCAGAAGACTGTTTTTGATAATCCAGTCAAACAGCTTTATGGGATACTTTATCATGCTGATGAGCCCTCTTCAGTGCCACACCAGTATTTCAGCCACTTTGAATTGCCTTAACGTGACTTTCGTCTTTTAATATTCAAATGCATGATGTAAACCAAAATGAATCAGCCTCATCATTTCCCACTGACCCTCTTTTGCCCTCATCAAGGTTGATTTGTTTAATTAAGTACATTTGAGTTGGAGTGGCTGTTCTGGAGCAGAAGTTAAGTTAGTTTTAGGGTTGAGGGGGCGATGTTTTGGCGGTAGTGAGGGGGGAATACAGGCAGAGGTAGGCTGATCTTCATTAGAGGAGGCTAGACAGGGGCTGATGCTGACTGTGGACTTTAGCAGCGTGCATGATTTAAGTGTCCGCTCAGCCTGGCCTTCATAAGGATCATGCCGGGCCTTTGATGTTTCATTATGTACGGCTCTCCAGGAACAAAAGCACACAGGCCACATCAAAAAGCCACCATGCTAAAGCGTTAGGAGAGGCCTCTGCCCTCGCTCTGCACTTTTAGCAGTAGATTACTGAAATAGACTCTGTAACAGACAAGAGAAATGGAGGGGGAAAAGCGACAGCAATAGAGCCAAAACAGAAAGATTACAGCAGTATACATCAGAGAGGACTATCAGAGCATCTTTAGGCATGATGACTCTATGCACTAAGCCATAAAACCTGCACGAGTTAGAACTTGTATATAAAATCATCCCAGTACCTGATAAACTTCCTCCATGGCTTTTAATCTCTGGTGCCTGTACTGCCTGACTGTCTCATGCATCTTGGTTTTTTTTTTTTTTCTGTAGTGGCACTGACCTAAAAGCTCACTGCTCAGATAAATATAATAAATGTCATGGTTGCTCTTGTGTGGAGGAGAGGCGCTTGTTTCTCATATCGTGATTTGATTGTGCTCTAAGGGGGTTAACTGGGTTAAGAATCTTAACCGCTCTAAAGCCTTTGGAGCAGTTCCTTATTAATCCTCCTCCACTCTCGAAGACATTAGCATGAGCTTTAGGTGGATTTACCTCACCAGATAACACATTTGACAAAATAGCCTGGCTACTAATATACACACTCTCTCTCTTTCTGTCTCTCTCGTTTCCCTGCTAAACTAATTTAATGTCTTGCCAAAGAGAATTTCTGTGTGTTCTGCTAAATCCTATGGTTATCGTTATCTGGCCACCCATTCACCCACTTTTTCACAAACATGTTTGGAATATCTCCCAGACTCCAAATTAGTCTTTTAGACTTCTAAACTGCGATATCATTGGTGACTGTGATGTCTACCTTGCACCATGTGTTCTGCCATCAGAGTAACAGATGCTACTCAGACGTGCAGATTAAAATGGACGAGCGCCTCGTTGTTATTTCTGTCACCTTCTCTTTCCTTCTCTTGTATATGTGTCACATCTTCTGTGTGCACTGTCTCGACTGGTGATTCATTTATTAAGTCATTTATAAGTAACTCAAACGTTATTATACCAAACGAATGAACATATTGTGAGCAATGAATGATAAAATTCATCCTTCATAGTAATTGAAGCTCTACATGTCAATCTACATACCAAGATTAATATTTAATTCATTTATGCATTCATTATTAATGCATCTGCTAGGGTTGTAGATGATTACAGGTCTCAGCTCTGCAGTATGTGTATATGCTATTATCTTTTGTGGCTAGATTTTCAAAGTGAGGTATTCAAGGTTGACCTCTTGTAGGGAATATTGGCTAACCTGTAGGAAACTGCCAAGTTTGTTAAGCTAAACTGTCACTAGGTGGCTTGTTTGTATATATCTCATAACTGACTGAGCTGATATTGGAGATACTTCTATTTCTCTTTACTCATAGCCTGCCCAAATGCCCCTTATGCAGTGAAGAATGAAGCTATAACAGTGACGATAACATGGCAAATTATCATTTTAATTAAGACTTACTTCTGTATCAAGATTCACACAGTCAAGTGCCCCTCATGCTTTTTTATTTTAAAAAAAAAATTTCTTTATTTTACCATTTATATGAAGCTAAAATTTCACGAAGTTAAAAATAAAATGTGGGTTTATCTTAGAACAAAAACATAAGGAAAAATAAACAGACAAAAAAAAACATTCACCATGACCCTTTCAATGTCCAAGCCTGATGTGAAAAGGCTGTATGACATCTGGGAGAATTCAAACAGAGTTAGAACAGATATGTGAAGAAGAATGGGCAAAGATTTACCAAGCAGAGTTAGAACAGAGATGTCAGGAGGAATGTACAGGGGGGGGATGGGGGGGGGGATGGGGGGGGTTGTGGGATGGTGCAAGAGGTTGAAGGCAGTTAATGGCAGAGGGCATACAACTTACAGTCAGCTCCAGAATTATTGGCACAATTGGTAAGGATGGGTAAAAAGGTCTTTATGGTTCATTAGCTTAATCACCCATTGAAACTATGTAGCCTTGTGATGGACAGATGGACTCTCAAGATTAATGAATGAATTAATGAAAGTGTGAGAGAAATCGAACCTTTAATTGAAATAGATGTAAGAACATAAAAAGCCCTTATCAAAAATTATATTTTTAACAAAACCACACATTACTATTATTAGCCTCTGTGTCACCTCATATTTATACTCCAGAGAAACAGGAAGTCATTGATGCCCACTTCTGGATGCCCAATTCTTAAACACTTATGTGAACATAATAAAGTAACTTCAGATACATTTTGTTCATAGTAATTTCTAGGAATGCCAATGATTGCGACACAATTTTGTTTGCCGAAATATTTTTTCTTATTGGATAATTATAATAATTTTGCTAAAATTAATGGTTGGATTTTGTCATATTTTCAGTGTGACATTAAGCTCAATAACCATAAAGATAATCTTTTTCTTAACTGCTTTACCAGGGGTGCCAATAATTCTGAAGCTGACTGTACAAGAAAATATGTATATAACATCCTGAAAAGGAAATGTGAAATTCTGAACTAATACAATTTTAATTTATGTAAATGTAATATTTGAAATTGTGAGTGTGTGACAGGTGGATAAGTTGTTTTTGAGGCGTGACATGGCAGTGGCTATAGACTGAACACTTTGATGGTGAGGTGATGGAGGAATAAGCACGCTTAGCATCGCCCCCTCACCTCTGTCATCCTGCTGGTGATGGGCAGAAGATCAGTGTGTCTGTGAAATTCCCTTTATTGTTGTTCAATGTTTGGATAGTGGCAGCCCCATTTCACACTGAATTCCACCCTATAAGGCCATGGCTAATTGGACAAATTTGCACAGCAGGGAAGGAAGCACAGCACGGCAGGAGACTTGATATATGGGTATGGAGCTGCACAGCCAACTCGGCACACACACAGTCAGGATGCAACAAGTTGATGCAAGCTACACACAGGAGGATAGCTGTTAGTGTGCTAGCAAAGCCTGAGGAAGAAGGAGTATAGTCAGTAATCAGAAAAGAAAAAATTGTATGTTGTTAAATTATCCTCTTACACGGGACATTCATTTTAAGCAGATTGAAGTGTATTCTGACAGCAGCCACCTGAAATATTATCCTCGTTGAGCTTTATTTTATATTCTTATAAGTTTAAAAGAAGTAGCATTTGGTATTCTTGACTGACTTTAGTAGTATCTTCTTTTAGATTTAAAGTTCTTTCTTTTTCTTTTTTCACCAAATCTATATTTTTTTTAAGACATTTTTTTCACCAAATTTTACATTTTTTCTAAAACATTGCATTTTACCTTTATCATCTTCACTGTTTTACTCTTATTTCTAAATGTAGAAATCAGAGGTGACTTTTATGAGACGATTGTTTTTGTGTCAACAATAATGCTTAAAGCTGTGGCAGCATTATTACCTTGATCACTGGCTGTTCTCAGCTGTAATAAGTATGAGTGTGTTTTGTGGAATTCTTGCCAGCCTTCAGGGACGTCCCAGTTGAGGAGGTCTGCACGATTACTCCTAATGACCCAGAGCTTCTGAACAAGCGCTCCCATAACACCCAACAGGTCCAGCAGCAGAGTGTGAAGGGAGGGCAGGATGGAGCTGGTTTGCTTAAGGGCCTCCTCACATTTCTGTCCCAGATGCAGAAAAAAGGAAATGGTGCGTGAGATCTATCCTGCTCTCACTGAAGCAGATGTTAGCAGACATCTATTTACTTGTTATTTTTTCTCACTTCTGCTGTTACCTTTTCACTTACAATCCATACAGTAACACAATCCATAATGTTTATAGGTTACTATATAAGTGGAGCTTTAATCTCAAAGTCTTGCTGTTATTTGTGGTGAGATAGACATGTATGCCTCAGAGGAAGGCAGTGAAAAAGAGTGGAGTTTGTTGAGTTAAATGGTGTGGTAATTGCAGTGGCTGTGCACACAGCAGTGTGTGAGATCTGTGTGTGATGTGTGCAGGTTACAGGCCACACAGTTTCAGCACTACCTCGGTCGGCTAGATCTCAGTCCAGGGCTTGCCACACTACCAGCTGGTTTCCACACATATTCACACACCCACACACACACACGCACACACATGCACACACAAATTTATATATACAAGTCCCCAAATTTATATATGCAAGGGTACCCATGCATCTCTGCCCACATAATGGGAGATTTCAGCACCCAGACCACAGCTAATACTGAAAATGACAAGGCAGAGAACTGAAGGAGGCCTGGTCCAAATCTGACAGTGATTTTCTCTGTCCATTTATGCTGTTGTTGTTTTTCCATCATTGCTGCAGCACTAGCTCGGGGTCTTTGATGTGTGTTCTGCAATGGGAGGTAGACCGCACAATCTCGGGCCTTCGACGGGCAGGACAGAGAAGACCACCAGATTTTTTGCACTGATTTGGCTTCTCTGGCTTCAGTTATCTCACCTCTCATTTTTTTTTCCCCTTACCCAAACTAGAACAATTTGAGGAAATGGCCAAAAAAGGAATTTTCTGTGTGTTCTGATATGGTTACTCATGATTCCTAACTCAACTTCATATTACAACTCATGATCGTTTATAACTCATCAGATACATGTTAATTGTCATTATAATTAAAATTTGTTGCTTGAATTCTTTGAGAAAGTGCACTCGCATTTACTAAAGGTCCTGGCTCACGAGGTCTCTTCTTTCCCTCTGCTCGCCTTTTCTCTCTTCTCTACTTGGCTGCTTGTAGTGATGAAGGACTGTGGTGGTGGTCAGGATATAATGATAGAAATTGGCTGAATCTCTCTCTCGTGCTCGCTCGCTCTCTCTATCTCATATGCATGGCTGTGGGTTGAAAGGGGCTCGTTCTTTTCTTTTCTTTTCTTTTTTTTTTTATTTATTTTTTTTTTTAATTTTTTATTTTTTTAAACTTTAGCTTGTGAATCATTACCAAGCCTAAGAAGGCACAGTAGCTTCCAGGTCTCACATATGCCAACCATACAAAAAGAAAAATACATAGTAGCTATGCTAATAAATAGAACAGCAAAGCTAAATTTTGCTCATTAGAAACAGTCTTATTATCCCTGTGATCATTGTAACTTAACTAGTTGAAGATATGATTCTGAGAGCCCTTAAGTTCTGGTGTTCCAGAGTGTACTACAATATACAAAATTATTTACAAAAAAAAAATGTAAAAGTTGTGATTGCGTAAGTATTCACTTTTGTTGCTGTGAAACCCTGAAATTAGTCCTGGTGCAACCAGTTGCCATCAGAAGTCACATAATTAGTTAAATGGATAAATCAAAACACGTCTGGGACAAAGTTCTGGAAAAGTATCAGTCAGGGTTGGGTTGTGAAAAATATCCCAAACTTTGAACATCCCACAGAGCACCATTAAATCCATTATTAAGAAATGGAAAGAATATGGCACAGCCCTGACTCTGCCTAGAGGAAGTCATCCACCAGAAGTCAGTGACTGTAAGGAGGCCATTAGTCAGAGATGTAACCAAGACGCCATTTCATGACATACAAGCCCAATTAAGTTAATTTCAGTTCCTGATTGTGACACTACAAATGTGGGAACGTTCAAACAAGACATTGTAGGAATAAAAGCTCTATATGGGTTTTGAGTTGTACTTGTTTAAAACATGCTTATTTAGCTTTGTGTATTTGTAGTTATTTGGTATTTTAGATTTTTTACTATTTGTAATAAATCATTTTCATAGCTTTATAGTCAATTCGTTACTAGTTGTATATTGTTAAACATTATTATTATTATTATTATTATTATTATTCCAGCCTATACAGATTAAATCCAGCCACAGCTTTAATCAGGAGAAGCCTTGCTCTAGCTTGTGCTGCCTTGTGGTGGATCAGATCTAATTCTGACACTGATTCTCCCATGTGTGTAAGTGTGTTGGCTCTGAGCGCATCTTGGATCATCACTGAATGAGTCATTGCTGTGGTTCCAGCATCGTGCAGAAAGGATCTTCTGGCAGGCCAGTTGACTGTAGTCAGTGCCTGTGAGGTGTGCCATCACCCTGCTGATATAAGATTTCTCTACACTCTGGCCCCAGGTCAAACCTGCTGAGCTCACACAGCAGGACACATCAACAGCTCCACTTCCATCAAATAAGTTTCAGTGCTGTTTTTTAACTCACCGTAGAGCAACTGATATCATCCTGGATCCCAACCACAGTTCTATCCAGAGTTCTATTTGTTTTGTGAAAGGTAGCAACTTGTAGAAGAGATCTATTATCATACAGCAAGAGCACAGCAAGAGTGCTGGCATCCGCATCCTTCGGTGTGTTGTTAATGTGTTTCTTTTATTCTCTAAGGACAATACTTCATCTATACTCACATAATAGTTGTGTGCGGCCTGGGTCTGCTGAGCCTTTTGGACTGTGTATATTTTTAGTAAGAGACGTTTCTACCCAATATATACTCCTCTCATCTTTTTTGTAGCAGAAAAGCCATTGAGCCGCCTGGTGCTGAGTCGAAAGCATCACAGGGCTGCTGGTCTGACTGTTCTCAAATCAAATTAGCTAGTCCTCTTTTTTTCTTCCGCCCCATCTCGTGAGTGCACATGCACAAACATGCTGCATGGCCTGCTAGTGTGCAAGAGCCTCATTACCGCAACAAACTGTCGCCCAAAGAAAATCAATGACGCGTCCACCCTGCATTGCACTTAGTGTTGTTCGCCATCTGGAAATGGTTTAACCTAGAGTATTAACCTAGAGTATTCTTTATGCCTTTGAAATTATCCGATACCTCCAAAAACAATATTTGTTTATTTGCTTTAGTTTATCTCTTCTTGTATCTGAAGCTAAATGAAAGGCAAAATTATGCTATAACTTGCAGTAAATTAATGCAGGCTGGGATGCGGGGCGTTACCATCTTTGTAATTTTATTAATCTACTTCTGCTTTATGCTCACATATTATCCAATTTTATTTTACCTGCTAATGCCAGTAGATAAGGTCTAACAGATGGGTTTGCATGAGTGTTTGGCTTCATTTAATACAAAAGGGGAAATTTAAGACTCTTGATTTTTTTATTATTTGGTTAAATATTGTCAACATTTTTAAGTGGCTATATGATTACATATGTTCATCTATCTTGTAGATGTTTGTGTTTCTGTGCATGTGAGTATGTTGCAGTAGGTGGGATGGTACTAAAGTGAGCCAAGGAGGTTATGTGGACGTTGAGAGTCACACAGAGAGAGAGTGACCTCAGGGGCCAGGTTTAAAAGCCAGACTCCTGTCCTCTCATGTTTAGCTTGGCCAGAGCCAGGGCAGATCGATGATCTGTAAAGTGGATTTGTTATTGCCTTGTTTGGTTTGGCAACATTTGAAAGAAGACGCCTGATTACAGTCCCAGATGTCACTGCACACATTACCGCTCAGTGTGGAACTCACTGTGAAGCGCTTTTCTCTTCCTCTTTCAATCTGCTTGCTTATGGCTGCTAAACATCCAGTAGCTTTGCAGTTGAACTGTCTCTGTGTAAACAAGGTAGCTTTAAAAGTGACTCCATTCAGGTTTGGTTTTAAGTTGTTTAGCATTGATTCTGTCTGTAGTCTTTGACCTTTTGTTCCACCGAAGGGACCTTGTCCAACATCTCTATTGTTGCCTGAATATTAGTTTAGCATTCCAAATTGAGCCATGTCTTTTTCTTAATTACATAATGGGCTATGCTATGTGCGCTCTTATTCAGTCTGAAACCCTGTGTCACTCTCCCTGCTCAACACTGACCACTCTTTGGAATATAAATCCTTCCTAGATTTGCTTTTCCTGTGCATATTACATTTATTTAAATATTAGAGGACTCTGTTAATAGGTCATATCCACTCCAGCTATATATTCCAATTATACTTAGAAATTGTGCGTGCGTGTGTCTGAGAGCATGTGTGTGGCCATATAAAAAATACCCCTTTGACACTTTTACTGCAGGTAACTAGAGTGAGGAATTGTGGTACCTCACATGGTGGCTGAGAGGTTCTTATTTTGGCCACATGCAGCTCCAGTGTCACTGACTCATTCATTAACACACATTGACATTGACCCACACACACACACACATACACCAGTAATTCATTCACTCATTGCTAATTACAGTTAATCACTGTAAGTGCAGGTTCATTTAAAAAAAATACATCCCAGTAGCCAGTGTAGAGTAGTGCATGAGTTCTTCTAAATTAAATCAATCTGTCTCACTGGACTGCTGGAGTCTTTATAGAGTGTCTATCAGTGATAGAAACATGGCTAAATATTATTTGAGAGGTGGAATGAGAAAATCCTGAATTTGGCTTTATTAATCATATCTGATCCTGCTCAGTGCCTGTGAGAACTTGGACCTGACACTTTACTCCCCATAAGCCTGAAACCCGGAACATGACTCAAACCTTTTCTTGTGTAGTAAGATTACTCCTGCTTAAGAGGGTTTAGCACATCCAGATTAAAGGCGTCTTTATTATCAACTGGGATTTTGACAGATTTTGAATGGCCTAAATTAAATCCTCTGCTGTCCTCTCGCTGCTCAGGCAGTCATGACCTCTGCTCCGTGGCCACAGCCTTCCCGCCGAGCGGGTTAGCAGGCTGGGCTGGTGCTCTGGCTGGCGCTGACTGCTCAACAGAAAACTTGCTATTACATGTCGGAGACACCACCACACGCTGCCACATCAGACTCCACAGCCTCGCGTTTAGCTCCAGCTCCAGCACACTTCCCTCCCACTAAACCTGTAATTGAACTCTTCGGCACAGCGCAAGAAGTGATTGTAAGCAATTGTATGCAGAAGGTTTTTTTTTTTTTTTCCAAATTAGCCCTTTAATTAGGCCTACATCTTGTTTTTCCACTTGAGCGGCACTGGCTCTTTTTAAAAGCGGTAGGCTCTGTTAGGAACAGCAAGGCCAGGGTTACGGTAGGTTTCATAGAAAAACACTGATAAGAGGCTCTGCATCCCAGACGTGTCCCAGGAGGAAGCAAAGGAAAAAGCTCCTTCACCCACAAGCTCGTATCCACTTTTTACTATCAAACAACACACACACACCAAATGTCACATTTGAATACCTACCAGGTCAGATTTTTGTTGCAAATATGCTATTAAGAGTTTTATTTACTTGCACACCTTATGGTTATATATGCAGTACTGTGCAAAGAATTTCCCAAGTTAAAATACCTTCAAAAAATAAATAAAAATAATTTACTATTTTTATCAAGTAAATAAAAGAATTTTTATTTTATTTTTTTAATTTTTAAAAGTTAATGTTTAATGTTATGCATGTGTGTGTGTGTGTGTGTGTGTGTGTGTGTGTATGTGTGTGTATGTTTAAAACTGTAAATTGTCCTGCAGTTTTCAATTGGCTAGTAGGTTGTTTTAGACTTCTCGGAGAATTTACTACAGTTCTCTCTCTGTAGTTGAAATCCAAGACAGCTTTGAAGATGTTTTATATGAAAGACATGCTCCATTATATTAAAAAATATGCTTGGAAATCTAGTTTTTTTATTTTTTACTGACACACTAACATATTTATTTATTTTGCAAGACGTGGCAACATGTGAATATAATAAGGGTCAGATCTGAAATCCCTGTGGTCAGAGACACTCTTCAGTCAGGTGTAACACCAGCCCTAATCAGTCAGATCACTTTCTCCTGTGGTGCGAGCTCCATGCCACACATCTTTGGCCTGATAAATAATGCTGGCTGACAGGCTAAAGCCCAGCAGACGAACGTGTCAGAGGGAGGGGTGCCCTCACCTTCTGTCTCATCACCAGCTGAGACCTCCATGCTCCAAACAGCTTCATTTTTTCACTCTTCCGCTGAACGACATGAAACAAATTGTTGCCTGCACAGCACTAACCTGGTTAACTAGCCAGACATAGGAGTCGCAGTCGCCATGTGCATCTGAGCGCCCTCCACCCCGTCCTCTGCTCACCATCTTCCATGGCCTCAAATGAAATCATGTGCGTGGAGCCCCTTCAGCATCCTGGGGACTTCCTTCCTATTTCTGCTTGCATGAGAAGATCTAAATAATGTGCTGCTATTTATTTGGCATGTGTTAGAGCAACAGTAAACAGAATGCAGTGCTAGTTTATGTTTTTGCTGGGTCATTTCCCGGATAGTAGTGTGAACTATGAAGGCATGCTTTGGAGTAAACAGAGATGAAATAAATACAGGGAGTGAGTTAGGGACAGTGGAGGAAGGGGGACAGAGCTTATTCCTAGATGAGTGTGACTGGAGATTTTAGGTCACATGTTAGCAGCCAGTTCTCTCCCGTAACTGAGGGGTCAAGCTAAAGCTGACGTCTCTGTGTGGTTTGGAGGAGCCTCCTTGTCTAAGAGCTGTGGTCTCTCTGAGAGTGTGTCTGTTCTCAAGAGATGCTGGGGGGGAAAACAGAAGAGTACTACTACATTAAATGACACCAAATTTATGATCTTGTGTTTGACACCAAATTTATGATCTTGTGTGTATCTTTTAAAGTGAAAAGAATAACAATTTGTATTTTATATGAAAAGAAAAAATGCTTTCAAGACATCATAGACCATGTCTTTTCCCAATTTTAGCTGAGCATTGAGTATCAGAACAAAGTACTGACAGTTGTTTTTGTTTCGATGTTCCCTTCATAGTATATACATAAAAGAGCCACAAGTGTGTGGGGTTGGTTTTAACCCCTTGAACTTTGCTTTTTGCATCTGGTTTTGAGGTGAAAGATGTAAACATAAGTCTGCCTAACCAAGCAACTATGATGGAAGAAGCAAAAAACAGTTAAAAACATTGCAGAACATCCAAACAACTCAAAGTCTACTGTATGAAAAACTGTTCAAGGAGCAAACAATTTGTGAGGATCACCTCATCCAAGGATGGCCATGGCATCTAATTACAGAAGAATAATTAGGGCTGTGGAGGAAGGCCCTAAAATATCAGCCAAGTAAATCATGATGCACTATTCACAGGAAAAAAAAAACCTGACGTTTGTATGCAGGAGTATGAAGAGGATCCAGAAGGACAGATGAAGTAAGTGGAGTAAGAGAGAAACAGCAGAACATCCCAAGTGCAACACCTCGAATTTGAAGCATGAAAAAGACAATGTCATGGATCCATGTGGCTGATTGTGGAACTGAGCCACTGTCTGTATTGATGTTGTAAGTGACGAAGGTAAAAGCAATTAATGGTGTCATGTTCAGAAACATTTGCCTTCCCAATTCCAAAAAAATGTTTTGGGGTGATAGTTGATAAAGTTCATTTCATTTGTGGAAGACACAAATGAAGTCAGAAAGCCCCTCAAAATAGCACTAGCTGCTGTTAAGGCTTGGCTAAGCTTAATATTTTCATCTGAAATACAAATTCCAATAACCAGTTTTAAATCAGTGTCCCAATTATGTCTGCTTTTCACAGGATCCCTGTGTAGTTCTTTCGAGTTATGCTGTTATTGCTGATACATTATATTTTTAAACTGAAGGTGACATTGTGCTGAACCTGATGTTTTTGTATCAGCATTACAGTGTGTGTGAGTGCAGGTGTGTGAATTCTGGATATAAAGGCTTCAGCCATCACTCGCCTGTATGCTGGCAGACCCAGACAGCATTGCAGCTCAGTTTTCAGTAGCAAGATGGGTCTGATAGATGGACTGGGTTGGAACAGGCCACAGCTTGATTAATGATAATCCTGACCTTTAACCCCAAATTTCATGCATCTCTCATAGATCTGAGACTCTCATTCTGGCACTTGTGAGATGACGCACTGGGTTAGGATGGATATGCTTGCTCCGTTACCTTGCCATTTAACAAAGAAATAAAGTATAATATTGTATTAATTCAGTATACTGTTTGTTATGGTTAAATGGCTCCTCTGGAACACCCAACACTGTGTCTAAATGTTTATAAGTTTAGGGTAATACTATAAGATTGATATTTAGTGTGCACACTCAGTGCTGTAGTATATCTCTGGGTTTAGTTACTGTATGAAGTAGAGCTGAACTCTGTGTTTGGTATTTACTTTGGTATTTGGTCCTGCAGGACTGAACGGTGATGAGTGTGTTCCAGCCTGTCAGGGAAGTAGAAGCACTCAAGTAGCTGTGAAACACATTAACGTCTCATCATAAACAAGGCCTGACTCATTAAGTTACTATGCAATGTAATCCTCTTTAATGTCAATTAGGAGCCTTGCTGCTTAAGCTTGCAACAAACTACACTTCACTCATCTCCATTATTAGCTGTACCTAGTGTTATTCTTTTCACATACAGCAGGACTTATTTAAAGGGACATGCACATACTGATCCATGGTTAGCTTTGGAAAAGCTTAATATTGGAGCTATGGTGAATGGAGGGGGCCTAGATCAAGGCAAACATGCAAACGTGTACTTATGTATGTACAGCTTATTCACACTTTGTATCTATGGTGCTGAAAGATTGGACTGATTGTCATTTTATGGTGCTGTGTGTCTGTGTCTGTATCTGTATGTGTGTGTGTTTATGAACTTTTTTCATAGCAGACCTTAAGAGTATGTGCTCCTCACCAGAGCTGTCAAAGCACTGGGCCAGTTTGTCAGTAACAACACCCGACAGCGTCTGCTCTGTGTCAAGTATAACTTTCCCCTTTAATCATTTCTGAGGCCAAGACTGTCTTTATTATTAATGCTGTCAGACCCCACCCCAAACCAACCTCAACTCTCAACAGCCAGCTAAAGGCTTACTTAAAGAGTAGTGCTGTCACAAATGAGGCTGGTTTCATTTCTCCTTGATTAGCTATTAAGTAAGGAATAAAACACAACAGACCATGCTGTTATAAGAAAATAATAATGTGCTGACATAATATGGCCTGAGGTGTTTTATTCTTCTGATACTGTGGCAATTTGTCAACGATTATAATAATTTCATAATTAAAACAGCTACATGCCCATACTTGTACAGGAATCATGTTAGTTCCTGTTATCACTTGCTTTATATTAGCTGTAAATCATTGGAGCTGGAGACTCCTTTCAAAAATGCTAAATAAACAATGATTACAAGTTTTTATCTGTTTACCTGGAGCATCCACCGTACAAATCTGTACGTAAATTGTTACTATTTAAGTGATAATGTATTAGAATGCACGCATTAGTATAAACCTTGCAGTCTGCACTATTGTCAGAGCTGCTCTTACAGAGAATTAATCAACACTTTCTGGCCAATCAGAATCGAGCATTCAGCAGTGCTGTGGCATAATATGATATGTTGCATTCCCAAGAATGTTCTCCCCTTTGTACAACTGTTCTACAGGTTTTTCCTTCTGCTTTTATCAGTGGTTGATAAAAAAAAATGGTGCTGGGAGAGAGTCTTCTCTCACCATCCTGAGCTCTCACTGGGATTTAATTCAGAGGCACATGTTTCGAGACTGGGAATACCCGCTGCAATTATACCCCTTGTAATCAAGACAAACCCACATTGCTTTGATCATCCATAGTACTGAATCCAGTTTTTACTCAAAAGTACACTCAGTGAACTACTGTGCATATTTTAAAGTGCTCATCTATGATCAGTTTTTTCTTTTTATGTGCTTATGGCTATGATTGTATGGACATTGGAAACTTGTCCTAGACTTTCTCACTTTATCACAGATCCTAAGTCAACAGACATCTATTGTTCTTGTGTTTTCGGCTTGCTCGTAGCTGGAATGTGAATGTTTATTTAAGCATCATTGTACATCAGTGTGAGTCGCAGCTCATTAACATACCTATATGCGTGGAGGGTTTGCATATACATCCGCATACTCGTTAGGGTGTGTCCAAACTGTGCTGTTTTTAGGTCAACTACACTTGAGAAAGAAACATGTTATTATTATACAATATATACACAGCATATGTATATACATTGTTGAATACTTACTTCCAGTATGGGCTGTTTAGGGGTTTGTATCTATATTTCGTTTATAATGTACAACTTCTCTCCAAGTCCTTCTGTTTCTGATTCCAAGTTAAAGCACTGATACTGATTATATAACATTGTATCTCATAGCTCACACCCATGTTGTGCTGGCTCAGTTGTGGGTTGACTGATTCCCCATCTCTCACAGTGAGTCATGCTTCTGTGTTGTCTCTTTCTCAGAGGCCTGGATATGTTTTAGATCTTTCACAGCTAGCCTGAGGAATGCAGACATGTAGTCTCTAAATCAAAAATCCCATGCCTTGCTTAATCCATGCAAAGTTAATGCGCTGAAACAGAACAGTGTGACATGACAAGACTGGCTCCTATTCTTATTTGCACACCTTTTTCAATGTGAAATGACAAGTCTTTATCACCTGAAGTGGCATGAAGCAGGATTTATCTTAGCTTAGCTTTGATCTACCCATTTTAAGAGATGCAAGTTCTCACACCCAACTTAGAGCTGAATGGGATCAGAGTGTATAGGTGCCACACACACTGCTTCAGACCTGCACTGCACTCTGTGCTATTAAAGGTTTAAGTCTAATTGCGAGAAAAGGGTGCAGGACTGGGAATGCATTGTGTGTGGGGGCATATGAGTAAAAGCACAGCGTGGTTATTGAGGGGATTACTAACACTCTTGGTGCTAAAGTGGGTGAGAGAAAAGAGAGTAGCGAGGGGTTAAATGATTTAAAAGCCGATGTGTAGTCTAATGAAAGGGTGGAGACTCGTGTCTCTGAGAAAAGACTTCCTCAAAGCTGCATATCATGCTGTTAATCCTTAGTGTTTACACATACATTAACACTTGCACAACGCTGCTAAACGCTTCTGGCAGATTTCAGGTCTGTATTGCCTCGGCAGTGATACCCGTGCCTGTGGTGCTGCCAGTCTGGAGTCTCAGGAGTGCTTGATGGTGTGTGTGAGACAGTGAGAGAGGAGTAGCACTTCAGAATAACCTCTATTTGAAAGGGAGGCCACAGACACGAAAGCCAAAGGTTACAGAAATAAAGCCAACAAAAGTGCCCAGTGTTTTGCTTATCTGGTGAGTTAGCTAGCGGGGACACTTTAAAGAGGACACTTACTCCAGCAGATCCATTGAAAGTTGATAAGTACTGCCTACTCTGATCTCGAACACATTTAATCCACTGACTTTAATTCTCGCTATAATGAATGCACAATTTTACCACTTTTTTGCTGTTTTTATTTTTGAAAGCTGGGAGTTATCAATTCTGACATTAGCATGCATAGTGTGATACAGCTTTTCTAGAATGGAGCAGTGTTTACTTTATATTTTTGGGTTTTTCCCCCCCAGTCAGTTTCTGATTTACACACTGGATTTTCCACCAGCCGACAAGTTGTTTTTCAAATGCAGGTGACCATCATTACCGGACCTGAAATGTGCTTTTCCAGTCATAAATACTCATTTACCTGTACTCATTTATGACCCCGTAATAAAACTTAATTGAATTAATTCAATCAATCATGTGATCTGGCTGCTCATTTAGGTGTTTGGGTTGTTGTGTCATGCTCTGGTAGCCCAGAGACCACGTAATGTGCATCCCATTGCCTCTGATGTGCGAGTGGAAAGCTGGCCCATCTGACACGAGGCTTGGTTGTAAAGGTGAACGCACGCTACATTAAATCCTCAAATCACAGCAGTGTGAGATAAACAGGCCTGCATTCTCCAGCAGCTGGGAGAGGACAAATCCACACGGATTCTAGCATAATGAAAAGCACTGCAGATTTTTTCCTCTTATTTTTTTGTCATTCATGTGAACATCATCTCCTCTTTTCTCAGTAGTTCAGATGAGATTTCCAAGAGCCGCAAAATCAAACACCGAAATTTCAGTGGGCACATCTGGGCAGTGGGATGGGCCATGTGGTGCTGCTATAGACACTGACTTCTCAGTGTACTGCTCATCCCCTGGCAGGCGTTTATTATTTAATTGGGCAAGGTCTCAAGCTAAGGGGTGTGAAGAATGAGGAATGCAGGCTGCGGCAGGTTGTCAGCCACTCTGATGAAGAGATCTCCCCCAGTGGACGGCATGAACTCTTGACCTGCTCTTCCCTTCTGCTGGTGTCATTCTGCCGCCCGACCACCTCGCTATAGCACTAAGAGTGAGAGAGACAGAGCTCTCTCAGTTTCTGTCTCAGTTACTCTGATCCTTTCACATTTTTGCTACTTTGTATGACTGTTGCATGTTTTACCCAAATGACTGAAGTACATCATTTGAGGATAGATCAGCAGGAGTACAGGGAATTCTATGTAATAGTGCCTGCCTCTGTCTCTCTCCAGCTTAGCTTTGATTCATGCACAACTGCTGGCCTGTTTTTTGTAAACACACACACTCAGATTAAATCCCAACTAAGCCTCACAAATGTTCAGATATACACATATGTATTTTTCACGCCATGTGGATACTCCATTCTTCGCTATGTTTTACTCCAAAATTACTCCAAAAGTCCCACCCTGCGGCAAAGAAAATTAAATTCTAACATCTTCAGATATGTGATGCAATGTTCTTATGCCACACAGATCTATTTGTGTGGTCGTGGTCCTGCACTGTGGCTTTGAAGCTAGTTCTGTTGGTGTGTACACTCTTTTGAGGAGTCAGACATGGGACAATCAGCTTTTTATGAAGTGGTTATCTGCTGTGTGTGTCTGGACGGCGTGGTGTTTTACAGCAGATAGCAGTAGGCCCCCGCGCCCAAATCAGCACTGGGCTGCTGGTCGGCCGCGCTTCTCTCTCGCCTGTCATTACGGCCTGTCAGAGGCCTGGAGTGTGGCTGAGGCTGTACAGGAGAACACAGGCCACTGCAGATAGCCACTGGCCCAAAGATCAAAAGGCCTCCTTTTGAGCGTCTCTGATAAGCCAGCTGTACTTCACAAAGCGCATAAGTGTGTGTGCAGAGACACCCCAGAAACGCTACTGTCTCACACTTCTTAAATACACCATTATAGGAAACTAGTGAATGCTGGTTTCTTTCTCTTCACTCATCTTTTGCATTACTCTAGTTTATTTTTAACAACTCCATCCATAGAACTATCAGGAAAATCAAAATAAGTTAGTGTTTTTTTGTGGTGCCTTGTGTAATTTTTGAACATGTAGCTTGGTTGAAATTTTTTAAAAAGTCCGTAATACTTATAAAAATTCTAAATTCCCATAAGTGATCGCCTCCTGTGAGGTTTTTATGTTTAATGCATTATGTGAAATGCATAGTTAATTGATCAGCAAGTATTCGTTCTTTTTATGTGCAAATTTTTGCAAGACAGTTTCTTGCCTCGTGCTACCATGAGCACAGCATCGGTTTTTTGGTCTTGTTCACAAATTAACCAGTGTTAATCCGCTCAGAATTATATTTATTTTAGCTTTAATGCTACGATTAACTCTAATGCTACGATTAACTCTAATTAACTCTAAGGCTGAGCAGATTCTTGATCCTTACATGACTCACTGTAGTGGACTGTCATGTTTCCTCTTCTCAAAGCCCCTCTTCTTGACTCTACAATTAAATAATGCTTACATTTTTTACTGCTATGCTTGTGGAGACATTCGGGCTAACAGGATATGATGTAGTAGTGAAAAGAGTTCATTACATTTTTTAATACCATGAAGACAGGGACTTAAAAACATATTTGGAGATGAAGTTAAGTACATGGACACACTGAGGTCTTTCACACAGGCACACGTTTTATATGATTTTTTATAAATATAATTTTAAAAATAATTTTTCCCTAGCTTGTGTGCACCTGATAGAGGTCAGTTATTTCTTGCTGTCCATTTTAATGCTGTCCATTATAAAATTTGTTGTTTTTTTTTTTGTTTTTTTTTTTGTGGTCTGTGACGCCTGTCACAGAGATTTTGGATGCAGACTACAAGGGTTTATAAAAAAAAAAAAAAAACACAGCTTACTAATGCATTCACCACACATAGCTGTAGCTCATATGTTCAATGTGTCTAATTGCTCTCTCTCTCTCTCTCTCTCTCTCTCTCTCTCTCTCTCTCTCTCTCTCTCTCAGGCACATTTGACCACAGTGTGACCCTGCTGGAGGTGTGTGGCAGCTGGCCCGAGAGTTTTGGCTTGCGTCACATGTCCTCTGTGGATGCCACAGATGAGGGCTTGAGGGAGAGGCTTGCTGAAGCCATGTCTGAATCACCCAGCAGAGACATTGTAGGCTCTGGAACAGGTGAATTACAAAGTCATGACTGTTCTTCTCTTTGCATGCATAATGACAGCTTCATAACCACAACATCATTTATACGTCTTTGTATATTGCCTTGTAAAAGATTGATGTTTATGCATTTTAGGTTAATATTAAAAGTAAATGCATCAGTGCTTTTGAAGCACTTCACAAGAAATACGAATCATGCTTATCTAACTCATTGTGACAGAACTGAAGGCTGAGTTCCAGTGTTCAGTTCATTGCACTTTGTTAAAAACCTCTCATCAGGTGTCATCTCTATTAGTCTGATCACATGATTCTCCATCACTTCAGTTAGCTCTATTGGTTTTTAGCTGTTTAGCCTATTTTGTTTCATGTACATAGACAATGCACTGTAAGTATGACTTGTTTACTGTTTCTTCAAGTTTAGAAAAATGGTGAAATTCCTCTAAAAGACAAGGTCCTGGTATATTGAAGTGATTTCTTATGAGGATCAACTTGGAAATTGCACATTTTATAATAATGAATTAGGTTGTCTGCAGTGAGAAAGGGAGTAAAAAGAGGGAGAAATTGCCATTCTGGGCAATCCAAATGTTTAACTCATTTAAGAAGCTGCAGTTCTGTGGTCCTCCCCCTCGCTGAACAAGAGTCCCTTTGATTTCTGAAGGAAGATGGAGGTTGAATCCTGCACACCGCTGCTTGGAGCAGCAAGGTCACAAGGCCCTAATGCACTTAGCATCGACTGGCCCTCTCTCGTAGCGCGTCTATTAGGCACTAATTTGATTTGTACCTATTCATTTGCAGTCCCTGCAGCAGCACCGAGTTGGCCCTCCTCGTAATTGGTTCTGTCTCTATTTTTGCATCATTAGATTAAGGCCGACTCCCGGACACTTGTAGTCTGCGCTTGTCCATCCATTTATACAGCCTAATGTAACACAAAATTCATTACTGATCACATTACACTCAACTTTTGGCCCTCTAGCAAGGCAGATGAACACATAGTTAACCCTTTGCTTTAGTAGAAAGCCCAGAGCATTGCTCAGAAAATGGATTGTGGAAGGAAGCGCTAAGCAAGCCACTCAGGGACTGGGGACATACTGCTGGAGCCTCTGATGAGATACGACTATCATTTTTATCAGCCTGTGTCTGTGTCTTAGCCAGACGCCATGGCTGTAGTTGAAAACCATCCAGAAAAGAAATCTAATCATTTGCTCCTGAACTACCACAGAGGATCAAGATGAGTAAATACTGATATTGAGCCACTTATCATTACTATTATCTCCAATAGGAATGAGTCGCATACAGTTACTTGGTAGGTTTAAGGATTGTCAGATGACTTTGTAGCACTGAAATGTGTGTGTATACTTTTAGGTGGGTTACATCATACCTGGAGTGGTGTATATCATACCCAAAAGCTCTCTTTATAGTACTAACACACTCTGTTTGAGGCAGCAGGTTCAGTGACAGTCACTTTGAAAAACAGAGGCAGATGGTTCTGCACTTAAGATCTCACGCACATGCACATGTCTTTTCTTCTGGAGAAGATTCCACTGCCTTGCTGTCATGGGACAAGACTTATTTCTTTTTCTCTTTATGTTCCTCTCTAACTAATTCTCCATCATTGCCTCCATCTTGCCCTTACCTCCTATCAGTCTTTCTCTGCTGTCATGTCTTGCTGAAGCATCAGACAGGCAGCAGGCCACTATTTCTGTTCTTCAGAGAAAATGAACCTGATGGGTTGATGAGAAGGAAGTCTGTTCTGCCCCGCCCTTAGCAGGTGATGGGGCTGTTTTTCACAGACTCCTGAAATGCAGTCATCCTGAAATTAGATTTCACCCAGTGACATGTTGCAAATTAGATTTTGGTGATTGGTACTAAACCAAAATAAATTCCATTTAAGCAGGGGAAGAGTACAGGACTGCGGCATTTTCGGTGCCATGAGGCACTGCTTCCCCCCAGTTCATACCCCCAATATCCCAGTTTGTACTGAGGTTCAACCCAGGGATTATGGTTTAGTCATGTCTCATTATGAACGGTGAGCACAAAAGTACACTTTCATCTATTTCTCTCTTAAACCTGCTGCATTAAAGTACACAGAAATGTCACTCGAAATTCTTTTCTGATACATTTAAAACGGCTATGGTACTGATTCTCTGAAATCCTAATAATTTCAGTTCATATTTACAGTCCTACTTTTGTG
The DNA here is from genome assembly GCF_027358585.1 of Pangasianodon hypophthalmus. NCBI lineage: Eukaryota > Metazoa > Chordata > Actinopteri > Siluriformes > Pangasiidae > Pangasianodon > Pangasianodon hypophthalmus. The sequence goes on along the minus strand of NC_069723.1, from coordinate 12,434,525 downwards.
AGGTGAATTGCAATAATGTAACTGGAGGGGATGGACAGCTTCTGGGTTGTAGGTAGATGGCAATGTGAAGGAGTAAGAAAGCTGTTACTCGTTCCCTGAACCAATTGTGGGTGTTCATTTAACACTTATGAGAGCCGATGCATTTTTTTGTGCACTTGACAGAGAACCTACACTGGCCTAGCAGGCCACGTCACAATGGTTACTTTGTGAAGAGGATGTTTGCGACAGCTGTCAAGTACTGAGTCTTCCTCCCAAAACATCCTTTAGCATTCCTTTGGGAGAGTTCCACACTGCCCACACACACACTGAGACTCTCAAACAGACATGCATGGACACACATAGGTGAACACAAATGGCCACATGTATACATACAAACACTGAAAGTCCGTCACACATGCATACACATACTTACACAGGCACTCACACAGTCATGCTTGGAGGTTAATGGGAAAACGTACACTTCACCCACACAAGCACATTAGGCTCCAGTCTGTTTTACTTGCAGTTGTTTCTGTGCTCGAATAGGGAACTACACTCTTATACCACAGTGCTTTTGAAGGCTTGCTCCACAATTGGTCATGGAGGTTGATTAATTTTCTGTAACAGCAGCTCTACTATAGTTCCGCTGGAAGATTTACATTAATGAGCATATTCTAATACATTATCATTTCTGTTGTAACTTACACACTGACTTATATATCGGATGCCCCATACAAGTGATTGAAAACATTGTGTAATTTTTGATATAGTGAAATTTTGTCAGGAGATGTTTATTTAGCATTTTTGAAAGGAGTCTCCAGTGTCAGTGCTTCGTAACAGTCAGTAAACAGTAAAGCTGTAACTGTAACTTCTTCAACAGGATGGAGGAGAGAGGGCTTTGAACTTTCTCTGTAACATTACAAGCTGCATTTTTTTGTCTCTTTAAAAGAGAGAAAAAAGACTATAAGGAAACTATTATAGCTCTTTTAATTACAATTAGGAGAACTAAAATTATAATTATAGCTATTATTAGTGATAATAGGAACAAACTCGACTTGCAAGATTAAATGTAAACAGTGAATGTGTAGCATGTACGACATGTCATTATGCAATTAATTAATTAATAAATTTAAAAAAAAATTAAAAAACACTCCAGGACATGCTGTTATTGGAAAATAATAATCAGCGTTGAGGTGATAACAGTAACTCTGCTTCCCATCAGTCCACATCACACCACCCCATTGTTGATTAATTATTCTAGCACGCTTCACCATGTTTTATTGCTTACATAGCACTAAGTTCTAACAGTTAGTAAGACATGCTTCATTGCCAAAATTCTGTTTTAGTCTGCTAACAGTCTCGAGACGGTCTGTTTATTTTCCAGCCACTCTACAATGATCGAGATAACCATGACTCAGTGCTCTGGTTTGCTATTGAAGCATGGCTGTGATTGAGCTGCGTTTAAGCAGGCTTTGGATGTGATCCACAATGAAATGAAAGAACTGCCAATTCTACCACTTTCTTATTTTTTTAGCCCTCTGGTCAGAGAAGAGGATGTACTTTATATTTAAGACATGCACAGTGGTCAGTAAGGCTTTACATGTGCTGCTTTAAAGGTGCACTTTAATGACACTCAATGACATTTTTGGGACAATGCAGGCGAAGACACTCTGGCACACAGACACTTACATATAAGAGCAGAAAAAGTCCTGGTCAGCTGTGTACTAATATGCTGTGATAGCCAGCAGCTGGTGTGTTTGCCTGATTAATTAATCCTTACAAGAAACTAATGAGTAATATTTGTTAGAATAAAGATTAGATCTTAAAGAGAATCTCAGTGTGATGTATTCGCATAGCTGCCTAATATTAAAAGATAAAAGAAAAAGTTTATCAAAAATATGAAGTAAATGTCCTGTTTAACATGACGGCAGCTCGTAATCATCTACTCCTAATAACTAAGTGGGCGCATCAAACATATAGCATGAGCAATTTCTGACCCTGGCTTTGTGAAACTCTACATTTTGTTTGCCATTTTTGGTTGATGAAGGTAATATTGCTATTTGGATTGGACTGAGTCACACTTATTCATCTGTACAATGGAGGGCCATTATCTGAGTGAGTGCTCATTTTAACAGCAAAAGATAGCAATCTCTAGAGCAATAACGCATAGCCGAAAGTGCACCGGCCCAGCCGCCCGCCACGCAAGATATTAGCACACTGCTAATCAATCATACAGCGCATGCTTTCACAATGCGTATGATAGATTACACAAACAAACCTGGTGCTAATCCGGTTTCTTTCAGCCTGCTGCTGATGCTAGTGCTATGCTGAAGCTCTGAGTTGAGACAGAGTATTAAAGTTCAGGTGTAGTGTAGAGCACTTATTTGTAGACTTGCACAGTATATATTTGCATAGGTAAAACAGACACTTACCCACCTAAGCAGATATGTTCAAATGTCTTATTTGTCTTGAAGGATAAATGGAGAACTTTTGCGTCACTTATGAGGCACAATATGACATGCTAGTGGCTTTGTGGTCTGAACAACAACCACAGAACTGGCCACTGCCACTAGAGCCTGAAGACATAAACAGTGTGTCAGGGATAATAACACACCTTGTGCACTTTCTGATTTTGAAATTAGTGATAATAATTGGATAATATTCCTTGTAAGCAGAGATGGTATGATACCACTTTTTTCTTTTATGATACCAGTTCTGATGCTGAAACCTTGAGTATCAGCCAACATTGATACCCATCCAATATCTTTTTCCTTTAAAAACTATTACGTTTTAAAGTGATTTTTTTTAACTAAAGCTTAAAAAAAAACAACTTAAACCGCAACTTATTCTATTCATTTACACTCTTTCACACAAAAATCACTTACACTGCAAATCTAAATAAAAAAATGAAATATAAAGTGTCACTATTAATTAAAATCTATGCTAAATACAATATGTAATATGTAAACATTACAGTTTAAAAAAAACATTTCCAAAGATGTGTTCTTTGTTGCAAAGTATTTTCACAACCAGCTCACTGGTTGCTGTTGCTAACATTAGGCCACATGGCTCATGACCTACTTTAACCTGCTTTACACTGTTGCACTACAAGCAATTCTCTGATATTTAAGGCTATATTTGTTACAGAATTTGGTCAAATATGATTTTTTTTCCCTTCAATATCCTGTCCACTCCTTTTTTTTTTTGTAGGTTTGTAACCTTGAAACATTCATAGCAAGGTTTCTAAAGCTACTTGTATTTCTCCCAAATCATTTGTGCATAGACATTATAACACCATTAAATCCATGACTGTGAGCTATGAAAATAATCATGTTGTCATTAAAAGCCGTCTAGGACCCAGTTAATGCTCTGGCCTAAGACTGAAGATAACAAGGATGGCACATGTTCTGATGTCATACATTTCTCACAGCGACTAAAAGGTAAGGGGAGTGGAGAGTGGAAAGAGAAAGCACCATCATTATTTCTTCCCCTCAGCACTCACCCATTCATTCCAGGGTCACACTCTTTGGCCAGCCAAGAGTTTGAGTGTAATGTGCAGCGACAGTGTGAGATGGTGAAGAACTATTTCAGCATCCAGTGATGCCACAGCTTCCTCTACATCCTCTCCTACTGTCTGTACATTCCTCTATCCCTGTCATGAAATTAGATCTTATTGTATCATTTATCCCAGCTTTGCCACTCTGTCACTGTCTCAGGCTTACTGACCACAACACAGCCTCAGAAATGAGGAAGCAAAAGCAAGGAGGGCAACGATGCATTTGATGGGCTTTTTGGAGACTGCACTTAACAGCTTGCTCAAGGGAGTGGTACTCAGAAAGTGGGACTTGAGAGAGAGAAAGAGCAAGTGAACGTAAGGCAGAGCATAGAGAGAGCAAGTAAGCACTTATAAAAGGTATCTGTTTTTCAGATTTTCTTGACAAAGATTTCCCAAATTTATTTAACAATGAGAACCAAACCACAGGACAGCATGTTTAACAGGCAGCAGAAAGGAAGATGTAAGTAGTCAGGGTTGGCATGAATATTAACAAAATGAATATAGAAAATATAACCAAATAAACAAAAATGCAATAAAGTTATCAAAAAGTATAGATTTTTATGATCTACTGTGTTTGTGTGCATGTATGATGCTGTGGATTTGCTGTTGCTACATCACTGAGGTCTAAACTGTGGCTAATAGTGTAACTTTTTCACTCCAGTAGCAGGCAGTCAATTGCTAGAAAAATGGACGAAGGGTCTCCATCATTTACAACCTCTTCCTATCAATATAATACACTCATACAATGCATTGACTACCATATTATAGTCGATTATGAGGTGTTGGTGAAGATCGTGGTAGTGAAAGAGGATGTGTTTATATAATTTCATGACATGGAGGGCATGAGCAAGCTCGTGTTTAGAGATATTGAAATCCAGTGTAACACAGCACCACTATCTTTATGTTTGTAGTGCTCCACATATCCATATCTGTATCTGGCTGTATTGGGCATGGCCTTTTTTTTTAATCACTGTGCCCCTGGGAAACACTGGGGTGAAAACTGAAGTAGAAATTCCTGTCCACATGATTTGTGAGTTCTGGCTCTGACAGTTCTACATCACTCAAGTTCATAACTGGTCTCAACTAAAGATGTGCACATGACTCGTGCAGGATTACTGTTTTCGTTTATATATGCCTGAAATATCTAACAAATTTAGTTGGTTCTACTTCCCAAAATCTAGATAAAACTATCGCAACTCTGATCGGGCATTTACTAAGAATGAATGAATGAATGAATGAATGAATGAATGAATGAATGAATGAATGCTGTGCGTTCATATTAATGAACGTGGTCTTTGATTATCCCATATCTGACCTCTCACTAGCAGCTACATGAAAGTAAAAACCTTGCTTTTGTGTGACTTATTAGTTATGTTTCTCAGGATTCCAGTCCTGATGTACACCCTCCAACCAGATACCCTGTGAGCCTTTCTGGCAAAAAATAAATAAATAAATAAATAAATAAATAAAAACCTGAATAGTGCTCTTCCTTTTCTTATCTGTATCTATTTAGAAAGCGTCATCTGTTCATTCCATATAATATATTCAGTTATATCCCTACAATGCAGATTGACTTCAGTAACTCATTTTGTTAGATAGAAGTGTTTGTTGCACTACAGGGAGCCTAATTCCCTTAGAGAAGCATTATTTCAGACTGGTACAATGAAACTGGGCTTGGAATCCAGTTTTAGCTGCCATGAGTATGTTCTACTCGATTGCACACACACACACTGCTGCTGACTTGTCACACTTACGATAACCGAGAACAGCAGAACATTGACTTTATTTATTCCTACATGGATGAATTAATAATTGATCATTTGTAAAGCATCTGTATAAATGGATCAGTAAATGATGTACAGTATGTGTTAATGACATTAGATATATTCTGAGCAGCATGGTGCAGCAGACTTTCTAGGAAAGCAAATAAGAGAAAGAAGTGGAACAAATGAAAGTACAACTGCTGCTACTGTTCCTTGTGAACAAAGCTATTTCTCTCTTTCTGTCAACCTTTTTTTCTACATTTCTTTCTTCTCTCAATTTTCAGACAGCATGCATGTGCTTTAAGAAATAAACCATTTACCACAAATAAAATATTGATTGTGGATCTGCTTACAGAAAGGTCACAGTTGCACAAATTGTGTTTGAATATGAGGCATCATTGTTCATGCTGAATGTGCTTCAGACATACAGATTTAACCATGCCATTTATTAAAGTGAAGCTCTTTTGTGTATATACTGGGGGGAGCTGGTGAACTGTAGGCTAATGTGAACTGGGTTAGTGTTAGAACTAAAGCTGTTCTTAGTGAAAGTCCAGCTGAGTGCAGCTTTGTAATGTTCCTCAGGCTGCAGGAAGGGTGAGGAATCTCTGTATCTTTGCATAAATGTAGCTTTGGCCATCACCACTATCCACTAGACACTATAGAGCCCAGCCCTGGAGCTAGCATGCTGACTGCACTCATTAATCAAAGGTGTATTTATGATTATAGACAACAATCACATCAGCTAATTGAATCAAAACACAACTTAGGCCAGAGGCTGGAGTGATTTGTAATTGTAAATGGCATGAACCTTGCATCCTGCCAGCCTGGATTTCAGTCACAGGCTTAAAGCGGTTCAGTCAGTTACACTGCCAGCTGTAATAAATCTTTATTTCAGTAGAATTTACAGATTTTAATTTGACAAGTTTCAGTGCTCATTGTATACACTAGTGTTGCTGGTCATTTAATTGAAGCATCAGTCACAGTCGATGTGTGTGTGTGTTTTAGGAGGCTGTAAATTTCAATTTGCCTTTGATTTTATTTAACTTGAGTTACAACTTCTACAACTCCTCAAGATGAGGAATCTTAAAGATTTACGTTTGAGTTAGTCTCACTTACATTAATCAATTTAAGCATATATTATGGGTGAAAATAGTAAATATTATCTTAAATCTTGATAAAATGGTTGATGTGGATATGCTTTATTCACCTTTTAAAATCCTTCTCACTCCCCAGTTACTATCTAATGTTTTTGTCTAAAAGACAAAGTGAAAAAAATTGGTCTATGTGTAATTACGGCTGTTCTCACGTCTGTGTTAATGCTTTGCCACTGCCTGGTTCAGGTTAGAAATCACATGAAAATATACTTTGTGAGTGCACTTGCACATGCTGTATAGGGAGGGCTGGCACTTATCACTCTCTTGTGTTCAGCCTGGAGCAGGACTACACTATTGTCCATCAAAGCCGTATGTGCATGTGTTTGTGCAGTATGCTGTACCAGGATGTACTGCTTATATTTATTTTATGCCACTAGTACTGTCTCTTCTCCTGCTTGACCTCCCAACCTCTCATCCTCCAGAACAGAAGCTGGCCCCTGCATGCATGTAGATGTTCCTCACTCAAAAAGTCCACATGCAGGAATGTCAGGAGCCCTGCAGTTCCTGCGTTATCTCCACTCAGTCAGCGTGGCTCTACGTCTAATGAGAATATGAGAAATGTGCCTTTGGCGGCCTTCTGAGCTGCAGGCTGGAGTGTGTTAGGGCACGGCAGGTTACACTAGGTTTTCATTAGGTGTAATTGAAAGCGGGCTTCGGTGAGTGCAGTGAGGGTCCTGCCACCTTTACCTGTCCAGCCCTGAAAGCATTCTTTAATGAGGTTGAAATATGGAGACTCGGCTCTTATTAATAAGCTTCTCCACTTTTGCCTCTTCACCCCTGTGTTATGCTGGATGGTGCCTGAGTGTCGGAGCCTGATTGTTTTCATAACTTGTTGGCGTAACCCTTTGGCAGTTCCTTTACTTTAAGGCTGGAAAATGGTGTCACCCATGTACACACACACCCACATATACCTTTCATTTCCAAGTTAATCAATCTTTATTAAAAAAAAATCTCATGTGAGAGTCAGGTGAAAGTGAAGGAGTAGGTAACGGGAGTTGGGGAGCATGGAAGCAGTGAGCAGCAGTAGTGACATCCACAAGGTGTGTGTCTACTTGTGCCCATGTCTTAAAGGACATGACAGCCTCGGCTTGAGGAACAGCGTCACGTGAGAGCACTAACCAGTGCCAGCTGCGCCACATTGAGATTAAAGTGCAAAACAAAACAATCAGATGGGATAAGCATAGTATTGGTGTGGGTTACAGACTTCATCCCCCCTCTCAATTCCTCTCTCTGTCGTGCTCTCTTGCTCTCAATCTCACTCTCTCTCTCTCTTTGATAGTAAGGGCAGTAATTAGGCAGACTCTCTCACTGCCATTTGCTCAGACCCAGCAAGCCTGATTAAGGGCTTTTTGTTTACTTTGATCCCCGTTTCGTTTCTTCCTAATGCACAACTCAATCTGTCTTGGCCACCACAAGCCCCCAGCTGCAGCAGTGTGTTCTGAATCAGGAGAAAGCACGCTGAGGAGACAAGGGATACATGCAGGCTTGTTGGCTCTGGTTTCCCAATCTTCGTTATGCTGCTGCATGACCTGCAGAGTGCCAGGTCACCCCAGGACTGACTGTACTGTTCACTGTGAAACGGATTTAAACTGTTAAATTGACCTCTTGACCTCTACATTACTTAAGAACACCACTACTGTATGAGTATTTTACAGTAAATGCTAAAGACATATTATGTAGCATTTATGTATGAGGTTTATCCAACTATCAGCTTTAAAGTGCAGGTTCACTGTGATACTGGCTCTCCTGGTTTGCTGATCCAGTGAAGATTCTGGGTTGAAACAGCACCAGATGCCATGCCTTGGCCGCCATATTACTGTAAGAGGAATACAGCGGAGGTAAAGAAGTATATCGAGCTGTACATATGTACATATGTCATATGCGTCATTTGAAGAAATAAAATAAATCAGACAAAGAAATTAAACAAGACGCCAATGGTAACGCTCAAAAAGATGCTACCACCACCATGCTTCACTGTATAGATGGCGTTCTCAGAGTGATTTATAGTGTTGGGTTTCCAAAAGTAGACCTTTCTGCTGAGGCCAAAATGTTCAGTTTTAGTCTTGTTGAACCAAGTGTCTTTACTTGTTTCAAATCAATTCAAGCACTTCCACAACATATATGTAGAGTGGTATGAATACTGGAAGTGAGTCAATGAATTTGTAATGGTGGAATGTGTTGGAGAAGCCTGTTGCATGTATAGTGTCAATATTATGAGTGTGCTTGTGAGGATATCTGTGACAGCATTATTTACTTTCATTGAAAACGCCAGTGCATACCTTCCACTTCAGATTGCTCCGTCTGTGGCGCACATGGTCCATGCTGTCCAGCCTGGAGACTGGACCATGACCTGCTACAGGCTCAGTCTGATCACTCTCAGGTTGCAGGATGTCTTGGAGCTGGTGTATATTTAAACCAGAAGGTTCAAGTGCATGTTTGTATCGAGCACTAGGAAAAGCAGTGTTGTGGTCACTTCACTGGTGTACTCCCTTCACTTTGAGGCAGCAGTGTGGGATTTACGAGCGTCTGTCATAGGGTTATGTGCACGGTGCGCTCTCAACAAAGCAAACACACACCCTTACTGTCCTCCCTACTGAGCACATATCATCTGGTGGAATGTAGCCACCCGAAGCCTTGCCACCCTGCTTTCTTCTAAACCTGCCGCTTGGGTCATGAGGCCATATCCAACCTGACACCCTTCTCCTAAATCACTTCAAAGTAGCTTTTTGGAATATTCTTTTGATTAATTTCAATGGCAGCATCACAAAAGTATTTTAATCTATTAAGATCATTTTTATGCCTCTACTGATAACATTATCAAGAGAATATGTTGTAATAAAGCTTTATGTATCTGTTAGTTTACAAGAGAATACCATTCTGTAGTTAGTATAGTGCTAAACTCTAGAAATCCTTGTGTCCCATAATCAGAGCACACCAGTTTACACCGGTTCTAAATTGTGTGTTATTTCACACTGGTCTGATTAGTCCAGAACAAGCTTAAAATCTTTATAAGAATACCAAACACAGGAAACGATTCAACACACATATAAGCATACAAAAAAATTACTAGTTAAAATATGTTACACTATTTGTAGATTCCTGGTAGCTGGTATTATTGCTGGTAGTTTATTATGTAATAAATGTCTATGTAATAAATTAACAAATATTGTACTAGTTTATGAATTATTGATTCTCCTGGGTGAATACACTGTGTAATGTATGTTTAAGAAATAAAATATGGGTAGTCTTTGCTTTTTAAATCTGCTAAAATTAAATTTTCTCTACATGTGATTCTCTGTTGGCCCATTTTGAGTAAATATGTCTGAATATAATCCATTGTGTATATAGTTTTCATAAATAATGTCCAGTCCCTAACATACATCACTCAGACAGAATCGCTTAAATGGCCTTTATAGCACAGTTAATTTTAGCCCTTAATGTGCAGCTCATCCTTTGTAGTTATTTTCTTACACACCTCATCAGCTCAGACATGTGGATTAATCCAAGCTTTATTTCATTATTCCGTCATTCTGTAGTATAATGAGGCTCCAACTTATTTTTCACATACAAAAGGTTTACCTAATGTTTGTCTAAAATTTTCAGCTCATTTACATTCCAGCACACAAGAATTGTACCATATTGTAACCTATTTGAAATTAGCATAAAAATATTGTCTGTTCTTTGAAAATGCTTAAATTAAAATTGATAAATTATCCATTTATCAATTTTATCAATTACCTCAAGCTGTGAAATCTTGTGTAAAAAGATTATAGGAGTGGTTAATTTTAGTGTGATTTTTCATGTGACAATTTTAAATAATTAATTCATACGTAAATTCATGCTAAAATTAATTCAGGATAAAAGAAATTTATCAAAGACATTATTTTAAATTATGTGTAATTGTAAGTCTTGTTTGACACTTTTATAGACTATTTTTACCTTTAAATTTACACTCATCTTTCACTGGAGCTGATGAGGCCGAATATGTGTAGTTGCAACAGAGCCTTTGTGTGTAAATTTACCTATGCAGACATTGTTTACTTTCTCAGTGTTTTCCATCCACGGTTTCTCTCTCCTATCCGTGTCTTGTTCTGTCTTTCAGCAGAACTGCAGAGAGAAGGCAGTATCGAGACGCTGAGTAACAGCTCGGGCTCCACAAGTGGCAGCATTCCTCGTAACTTTGAAGGTTACCGCTCTCCTCTGCCCACCAACGAGAGCCAGCCGCTCAGCCTTTACCCCACAGCTTTCCCCTAGAGCAGCTTCTCCTCAGTGACAAGTCTCACCTTTCCATCCCATCACAGGGAACTGCTTCCCTTCCTCCGTCCGGATGGATGTTGTGGTGTGCAATGTTGACTTCTCCTTCCACCCAACCAACCGTCGAGTGAAGAGCAGTGAAAATCCTTTCACATCAGGCTGGAAATGGAGACGAGACCTGCATGCAGGCTTTCAGTAAATGTGCCACTTGATTCTTATTTGTGTAACAAACATGTTGTCTTATGTGATGTGTTGGTGTGTGTGTGTCTGTGTATGTGTGTGAGTGAGTGAGTGAGAGAGAGAGAGCGAGAGACAGAGAGACAGAGAGAGGAAAGTTTAGCTTCTGCAAGTGATTCATCTTGTGTAAAGACTGTCACAGCTGCCATTTTGTCCCTCTCTCAAATACATGACATTCAATAGTTCAAAAATGTCTTGTGTGCAGTAGAGACATGTTCATGCCAATATATCATGGGGCATTGGTGTGTATTCATGCCGTAACTTCATGTGTGTGTTTGTTATTCAACATGTTGTATGTGTCTTGATTCCCTCTCAGTCAAAAATTTGGACATGTTAGGTTGAATATGTATTTTCATTTGGCTTAACATTTCAATAAAGGCTTATAGTTGAAATTTGTTTCTATGATAAATGTAAATAGTGAAGTTAATGCCCGTGTAAAAATGTAGTTCTGAATCAAGCTGTAATTTTAATAAGTTGTTTTTGTTTTTTGTTTTTTTTAATTAAATATTTTTCCCATAAACATAGTTTTCATTTAGAACAAAAGCTCAGCCTATTGGAAAATTTTAAGAAAAGCCTCCTGGCTGTGTAGCTCCCTCATGAAGATACCAGGAGTGTGCACATCAAGCTTCATCAGAAATACAGAATTTCAAATGTAAAATCATGGAATCTTTTAACTTTTAACTTTTCCTGATCACTGCATAATTCCATATGTGTTATTTCATTGTGTTACTATCTGCATTATTAGAAGTAGAAAATAATAAACCTGTAGAAAAGGTGTGTCCAAGCATTTGACTGCTCGTGTACATTTAAGAGGGAGATCAGGACGCATTGCATTTTATGCAAACTTTCTTTGACTTGTTGCTCAATCTTAATTTTGCCTTTGTATTATGTATAATTATACTATTTACATTAAATGTCATTTTATGATCATACAAAATCATACAAGCATTACATTTATATCTCATAAGACAAAAAATATTTTCAATCTATTTTAGTATTTTATATAATTACTTGAGGAGAAAGAAATATAACTAATTTGTTTTTTCCTTCTTTTTTTCTTCTTTACGATTACTATTAGTGATTGTGAATGTTGACTAATACTGCTATTAATGTTATATTGTTACATTCAGTTTCTCTGTATATTTGATTCTGTGTTCCGTTATGTCCAGGAATGGATTGTATTTTTTTGTTTGTTTGTTTGTTTGTTTTGTTTGTTTTGGGGGGTTTTGGGGGGGGGGGGGGGGGGGGGTTTGGGCAAAATTCAGTTTGTGAGAGGCTTTGTTGTGGTGTGTATGTCTTATGTTTGCCTTTTAAATTTACTGATTACTGCAGGGTTAATTGTCTCCTAGTAAATGAGCCACTTAGTATTGGTTGCCTTTTTAAATTTTTAGGATCTTTACTCAGCATCTCTTTAGGTGTGTGAGGTCTGTGTGTAATGTTGTGTTTAGAGGGAGTTAATAACTGCGTAGCAAATCTCTATCTCTCATAACAAACACACACACATGCGTGCACTCACATATCGGTTTGCTTCTTTATGACTTTTCTAGAGGAGCTATTCTCTTGAACTGGACTAGACATGACATGACAGGACATAAAGAAACTCCAGCGATATTGATGAAGGTTTTGCTGTAATAGCTTTCAGCTCAGCTTGCGGCGTAATGAAAGCTGTTATGGTTGGACAGGACAGCATAGTGCATGCAACACTGAGGTGCATGTGATATGAAGGGATTGCTGGCCTCACTCACTGAATGATTTACAAAGGTCAATATTGGCATGCCTATATTGCCATGAATGCATTGCACATGCTTTTTGTGAACTGTAATATGTTTCTGAACGACACTGATTTAGTCCTGTTGAATATAAATCCTTGCAATTGAAATGATCTGTCAAATGCACATTGCTTTGTGTCTATTTACTTTAAACGATGAACTGTTCATTCTGACCATTTATGGTTATGTGTCAATACCAAGTACTGAACTGGGACACAGAATGAAGAGAGAATAAATAAATAAAGCATAGAGGCTAAGCTAGAAACTATTTAATCATTTACATTTCAATTCAATTGCTGTACTTCTAAAGGTATTAAAACTTGTTCCAGTGTCCTCTTAATTCCACAAACCTAATAGTTATTTTAGCTTCATTTAGTTCTTTGTGTGTGGGGGGGTGTGTGTGTGTATTTTTTAGTATTAAGTGACCATTTAACAAAAAAAATTCTGCATTCAGTTGTTATGAGATATTTTAACGTTCTAATCAAGTTGCACTCCTTTGTCATCTAAATCTCTTTAAACAATCAAGTGAGGAATGAGGCATGTTTTTGAATTCTACATTACATTGATTTACAGGATTGTGGTTGAATTACAGTATTGTCAGTAATGTAAAACAGTCATAAACAGTGTCATTTCATTTATAACCTTACCTAAAAACCCTGCACATAGACAAAACCAGCGACAAAGCCGATAATGCGCCATAAAAGTAATCTTTATTATAAACAATCATAAACACAAAACATCTGGTACATACAGGCTGAAGAATTTCACTGTGTACGTCTATTATGTACCGTGAGATAATCAGTTAGTAAATGAAAACAATTAAAATATGATTGACTTTTATAGTTAATCAAAAAAATGTCAAATGTTTAGAACGTGTGTAAAGAATTCCTAGAAAGATGATGAAGTGTGCAGGATTTTTAAAAAAAAAACATGGAGCATAAGATGAATTATAAATTTAAAAAAAAAATCTCAATCTCATCTTTAAAATCTTATTTCACCCCCTGCTTTGGTGAACTATAAGATTTCAGGACCTTCTTGTAAACCCTCTACACCTGTACCTCACTAAGGAGTGGAGAATTTGAGATATATGACACAAGGGAACAAGTTTAATCTCTCCTTTCTGCAAATCTCCTGTTGTGCACTGAACAGATGAGCAGCAGACAAGCAGGAACAAACCCACACACACGTACAAGCCTCTCTGCTAGCTGAGCTCACTGATGGCTGAGAAGATCCCTGGAAGTGAGTCCTACACTCCACACACACACAGAATCATGTCAGGCCAGGTGGTGAGAGGTGGCAGGATTTCTCTCTCTTCCCAGTGGTCCACTGTCAGATCTCTCTGTTTGGAAGACACGTTTGGGTGACTACTATAAATCAGAGTGGCAGCTTGAAATGGTGTGGGGCTGATAAGTTATCTTAAACTTGGTTGGCATTCAGCTGACCTTCAAAAGAAGTATAAATCTCTACTTCTCATGAATCCAAGGAGACTGGCACAGCCACTCAGCCTCAATATTTTAACCATGCTGAACAAGTGCAAAAATATATATATATAAATAAATAAATAAAAATACTGTTTCAGGACGTGTATCACAGAACACTCTTATCCAAGTGTTAACATTTAGTTCACAGCTAAAGAGACCAGTAATATACAAATTATTGTTGCAAAATTATTATATTACAAACTTAAAGATAATAAATACCTTTTCGTGTGGCACAAAGCAGTCCATCCTGTTCTGTGAGCTCAAATGAATTATTGACAAATTGTCGGTAAAACTAAGGTGCAGCTGGAAAATAAAATAAAAATAAAGCTAAAGCTTTCACTAACTGGATATTACATGGAGCTCATGACCATTTATAGCATTATTTTATGCATGATTTAATTGACTGTAATTTACAGATTTTGCATATATGCCTAATTCATATTTTAGGTATAAATTACTTTTTAAGTACTGCAAGCTGATTTTTCGTTTACTTTTGCTCAGAGGTCGAGGTGAAAAATCAGAAGTAGCTTTTAGGTTAAATAGTAACTACAGAGCAGGCTGATTAAATGCCTTACAATTACAGAGTAACTGAAATCACATGTAATACATGGCATGTTTTTAAATAATAATCAGTCTCATCTATAGCTCGACCCGTGTAGATTAGTGTGAGTTAGTATGCTATTTGTTTAAGGTGTAAAGAGAAATATAATCAGTCTGAATTGTAGTGTGTGTGAGACAGGAGCACTGTGCCGCTCATAATCATCAGTCTGCGTGCAAGATATTTGTATCACAATATTAGAATGTTGAAATAAAAAAAAATAAGCCACTGCATGGTTGTGTATGCCGTCAGCCTCTTCTAAGATGAACAGAACTGGTTAGAAAAATAATCGTTAAATTAGTTCAAAATGAATCGCTAGTTGCAAAACGTTTTATTTCAAGAAATCATTTCTAATCTCCATCTGAGATTGTAGCTCATGCGGCAGTTAGAGAAAACATCACAAAGAGCTTGTAAACTAATATCGCTCTGAATGGATAGGATCATAACTGAATCAAAAAACGCAACAGAACACAATGATTCATATAAAAATGCTTCATTAGGATCTGATTGGAAGCTGGTGAGCACTTGCTGCGTGGAAGTGCAAGGAAATGCTGAGGAAATAAGCATAATGTATTTGTAATATTTTAATAATCTATGTTAATAATAATTTTTTTTAACGTGTAGACGTGTTTTTTTTGTTTGTTTTTTTTTCTTGTAGAGAAATCTTTAGTGGACTGTTGAGAGAAAAGCGCGCAGAACACACTGCTGTTAGTCACTGAGACATGTCTAGTGGTAGCAGGTGTTATAAAGACAAAATCTGATTCTGTTTCATTTTATTTTTTTAAGACAAGATGAAAATATGACACGATTCGTTTTGAATTTGGATCAGTTATTGCCAGCGGAGAAGTTAGGCTCTTTTGTGTGGTTTGTGCCAGTACAGATATTTACTGTTTTCTGTTGACAGATTTCTGCAGTTTGCTCAGGAGGAAACTGATAAGTGCTTTTCCTTAAAATAGTGGAGAAAAAACGCACGCGCTATTGTGTAACCTATCAAAAAAGGGGAGAGTAAATATATATTTTTTTAAAAAACTTAGAACCTAAGTAACTGAAACAGTAGCAATGCACAGTATTTTGCACTCTAAGACTTGCAGCTTGAGCCATTTCTAGGTTACGAAGCTACATTTTAAAATAAAGGGACCGGCTCTGCTGAACACCCGAGAATAACTGAAGGTAAATATTACTCTTGCGTTCTTTGCTTAATGTCATTTTGTTGCTTACTGTATGCAATATATGCATTTTTGAGTTAACATTATAGAATAAATGATATGTTATTAAATGTTTTTTTTTTTTAAATCTCTGGTTATATTATAGGGAATTAGATTACAATATTTTGAATTATTCTTCAAATTTTGCAAATATATACAATTCATATTTAACACAGTTAAATGTGCTGATAATGTTCTGAGACAGGTGGAGACTAACTGCCTGGTTGGGATAAGCGATGTGAATGGTCATCATGGCTGTATGTTCGCAGTGCGTGGTGTGTGAGCTAGAACACAGTCCCAGGGGTCATTAGAGCGCCCCCAGCTGTTACCTGCAGGGAAAGGACACGACTTCAGCAAAAGTCAGTCATATTAAGCTGATAAGTGACCACATTAAAGCCTGTTTGTCTTCTTATGGTTACCTAAATTCGGTGTGTTGTATTTTGAAGATATCACCTATTTCTGGGCCTCTTTAGCTATTGAGCTCTAAGTAAGTTTAACATGGCGTATACTCACATAGACATATGCAAGTCAAATCTGTTGGTAGTCCGCAAATGCATCTAAACAGCAATAAATCAGAAGCTCTCAGTGGACGCTTTATATCGGCATATCAATGTTCAGCCTACAGAGCTTCCTGCTAATCAATTCATTAGCCGGTAAGTCACATTACTAAGCCTGTTACCTGTAATATGAGAAAATAAATTGTGTGTGTGTGAGAGAGGGAGAGAGAGACAGAGAGAGACAGAGAAAGACAGAGACACACACACACACAGAGAGAGAGAGAGAGAGAGAGAGAGAGAGAGAGAGGTATTGATACTGCAACTGCTATTAGAATAAATTGTGCACCGTTACACCCTGAACACAGCGACCTTATTGTTCCTGCTTGTGTTAGCTAGCAGATTCAAGTCCTTAACTGAGAATAGAGAAATGTGAAGAATCATACACATGGATGGGTTGAATGAAACAGAGAGCTGGGCAGAGAGCAGAGGAGAGAAGAGGAGGAGTTGGCGCTGCTGGCCGGTGGGATCCCTGTGACAAGGGGAAATATGAGGGACTTTGACAGGTCTTAAACGGTCTGGCGCCAATGCCTCAGTCTAGCGGCTAAATTTAGCAAGAGAGATGATGCAGAGGTTCGGTCAGAGATGGCGAAAAGATTAAAGGAAGGGGCAATCATGTAAAAGTGAAAAAGAAAGACAGAAACGAGTCCATTTAAATGACCACAGGAACCTGGGTGCATGCATTCTACTGAAAACATTTAGTATGACACTGTGTATGTGTAAAAAAAAAAATTGTGTGTATGTATGTATGTATGTGTGTGTGTGTGTGTGTGTGTGTGTGTGTGTGTGTCTTACTAACAGTGTACGTCACTACTAATAGTAAACTTTATTGTAGTATAGTGTACTAAATATCTAGATGAAATGTAGCATACAGGTCATCTGAGTAAAGTTTTTAGAGAAACTGGACTTTACGGACAACTTCATCGGCTGTAGAGACAAAGCGCTTCGAAATGATTAGGAGGTGAAACCAGTCAGAATATATACCTGAAGATGTAAGAATCCAAGGAGTAACTGCTGGGTCTATAATATCATATCCTAAAATAATATTAACATGTTGTGTGTTTTTATAGACTTAAACACAAACAGTGGATTCAAAGAGACAAAGCCTGACATGAGTAAATAAGGCGGAACATGATTTATTCAGTAACTACAGCTCTGGTGAAAGCAGTGCTCACTGTCTTCTTTGCATCCTCTCCAACTTGTCATTAAACCTCTTATTTAGCCGCTACTTTAGCCTGTAATTCAGACATGTAATGTTGTCTTTAACGGCGGGGATTTGACTGTTAGCAGCGGCTCTGCGAAGTTTCCAGCATGAACAGCTCTGAAGTCATGTGTGATAATGGCTCAGCGCTTGATTACATTCTCGTCGGGCTGGATGTGTGTCAGTGAGGATCGAGGCCCTAGGAAAAATAAATCGGACGTAATTGCAGTGACTCTGTTGATGTGATTAGTTCCTTAAGTATATACATGGAAAACCATTACCATTCCCATGTGTGCTTAATCACTTTCCACTTGAAATCGTCCTGTGTCGCAGTTTAAAGCCCACAGATCAAACATAGACTATTGATCAGGGCGAGTCAGCGGCTCCCTTCAGCCTATAAACACTTCAGCAGAGCAGAGAGAGCAGAGAGAGCAGAGCTCACAGGCCCTAATGAACAAATCACAGAGCTGCCGCCACAGCCAACGACTGAGAGAGAGAGAGAGAGAGAGAGAGAGAGAAGGAGAGACTTCTTTATCATGTGGTTAGACTTAAACAACTAAGATCAATATAGTGAGAATTATATGAATTAGCCTTTTTCACTTCATTTACAATTTATTACCGGGTGAAAAAGCTACAGTAGAAATCTGCGTTAAATCTGTGTGTGTAAATCTGTGTGTGTAAATCTGTGTGTATAAATGACTGAATGTTGGTCTAATTGTTGTCTTAAAATTCAGTATATTAACAGTTTTAATATTAACAAGGTGCAGTCACAGATAGGCTACAGTTTCAGCTGTACAACATCGTTTCTTTGTTTCCATTATTTTTATTCTGATTCTTATCTCTCATACATACCAATTTATTTTAAATACAATGCATACTTGTCCCTTATTATTATTATTATTATTATTATTATTATTATTGTTGTTGTTTTTGTTGTTATTATCCCATGTAGCTCAAATGACCATGTTGTATTTTTGTTGTTTCAGAAAAGTACAATTCTTTTAACGTAAACAGTTGGTGTATTTTAAATTTAAATTGTGCTAAATAGCCTATTAAAATATTCAAATAGATAGATTCAGCTTTTTCTAAGTGCATGTAGTACACGTTTGGCTAAGCATGCATAACTCTCACATTTTATTGCCAGGTTATTATTACATCTTTTTCAGTAAATCCAGTCTGGGACTCAAAACGCTGCATTTCAGCAACAAGTATCTCTGAGACTCTTAGTGAGACACTTAACTCCACTTTGATGAACACGATTAAATATTAAACTCTAATAATTAGTGTGCTTCTTTTACAATTGCTTCCGCAAATATATTTATTTATGATGAATTTCAAATATAACTCCATTGCATATGAAATAAAATAATCCCTCTTACATAAATAAATCCATTCTTTTCTGCTGACAGTGAAACTTTGTGTAGAGTTTGTATTTACTGTTGTCAATTGTCTCATTTTTTATTAGTAATTTTATATATATTTTATCTAATACACCGAATTAACGTTACTGCACAATAATAATGTGTAAACAAATATGTTCTATCCGCATTAAACATCGTAGTCATTAGATTAGAGTATATTTGCATGTGTAACTGTGTGCGTGTGCGTGTGTGTGTGTGTGTGTGTGTGTGTCGCCAGTGACTGGGCCACTAAAGGGTTAACTGCCGCACTCTTCCACAGCAGCTCCAGCGTTAAAACGTGTGAAAGAGAGAACAGATCTTGTTTGGGATATCTGACGCTGGCTGTTTTGGAAAATACTTGCTGTTAACTGATGACTCACTTATTTTTTAAAAAATGTTTTATCAGTCAGTAATTAACAGCATTGACATGTTGAAGAGAAAAGCACGTGGCGTGTTGTTGAACATTTTAAGATCGATATGCCAATGGACATGTCTTACTGCGCTCCATCAGCCGACTGGCGCCAAGCGACTGTCCAACACACCAGAGCCAATTAAATCCCCTGTCCACAGCACACTGCCTCTTCACCCTATACTGCACTGTGCAAAGAACATCTTCACTCAAGGGTTTTTAATCTCTTCTTCCCTATGGTTGAAAATGCATGGTAAATATTTAAAAGAGGTCCTTATTGAACGAGGAGCTCCTGATGTGCTGTATTTCGACATATCGGTCACCAAAATACCTTTTTCTTTTAAATCTTATTTTATAAATCCTATTTTAATTACTACAGAACCATAAATGAATTGTTTAGCCTGAAACAAGGATTAATTCGAGCAGCGGTTAGACTGAAAGCTGTGACTAGCTGTGCTGTTAGTATGTGCTGTAGATATGCTGATGTGCTGAAATCTCTCATCAGTACACACTGCTCGGCATGTCATTCAGTGATATGAAGCAGATTAGCAGGTTCAACAAGAAGAAGCCACTCACCAAACTTATCTTTACACTGTCTTCATATTCCTTCCGTTCGTCTTGTCTTTGTATTGCATATAGGCTTGTGTTTTTCCAGTGACCCGGGCTGCATTTAAAGTGCCAGTGTCCGCTTTATAGAGTCGCCTCTTCTCTCGCCAGGTTAGTGATGAGACCAAACAGATATAGGCTACTATTTCACAAGTCAAAGGGGTGGTTTCCTAATTTACCTGTGCGACTACATCAGTGAATACGCCTGAAGCTGCTTTTGTAATCTGTAGCATTTTATTGGTCTTGTTCTGGGATCGCGACACACAGACTACACCATTTCAGCTATAACGCCCAAGTAATGTTACATGTTTGTAAACACGTGCGCCCGAAGGGACTTGTGTTTTCCTCCGATGGAAGTACATGTTAGTCTATCACCAGAGTCGCGTGATTTTAGTAGTTAGTACCCATTTTATTGATTAGGTTGAATACTAGAGAGCGCAACAATTAACCTCAGTAATGGTAATTCCTGGTTTCCAGTGCATCGGAAGTGAATTTGGTGGCTCTGACAAGGCTGGCATCGTCTCGTGGTGATTAGAAAGCGAGAAGCTGATCGAGTTGGTGTGTCCGTGCAGCGGCGGAGGAATGAGCGCTGACCCGCCCGGCTCCGACGTGTGGGAGGGAGTTCCCCTGCTTTTCTGTCATTGGTTAATATTTTATTCTGTTGACATGTTTTCTTACTGCTAATGCTTCCGACACCTTCTTGTCCACCCCCTCTCCTTGGGCCTGGCCGGAGCTGTCAAAACCACGCCTATGGAGGCTCACAATTGGTCCGAAAAGCGTAAAATCAGCAATCAAGGGGGCTTGGTTCATTAGTACTGGGAGCGGAGCAGGAAGGACGTGTGAGATAGTTACAGTTGTGCAGTGGACAGGGCAGGAACTAAGCCGCTTCACCTCCGCTTCTCTCTTAGAATATGATCGTGCAGATGGGCTTCTGCGTCGAGAGCGTGATCTTATTTTTATGAGAACGGCGCGCGCAGGAAACAAATATCTTCTTTCAAAGTGTCGTCGCGCTCACTTTGGCCGGTAATAGTACGAGACTTGGTGAAATCAGCGGCTATAGGGAAACTGAAGTGTTTGTTCCCTGTGGCCACTCTGCCTCCGCTCGCTTGTGAACGGCAGTACAGAAACTTTGCACTGTAGTCGAAGATTACCTCAGCGCTTTTCTCTCTTTAGCGTGTTACGACGGCATATTCCCACTGGATAAGCGCCGCTTTGAGAGGAAAAACATCACTTAAATATCACATTTTTCAGCGATTTTGGATGCACCGATGAGAGATCCAGTTTTTTCAGGCAGTGCCATGGCTTACCACCCTTTCCACGCTCACCGGCCCACCGACTTCCCCATGTCAGCGTTCCTGGCGGCCGCTCAGCCCTCCTTCTTCCCGGCTCTAGCGCTGCCGCCCGCCGCTCTCACTAAGCCGCTGCCGGAGCACAGTCTGGCCGGAGCCGCCGAGGCTGCGCTCCATCCGGCGCTCAGTCACCACCACCAGGCCGCTCATCTACGCAGCCTCAAAAGTCTCGAGCCGGAGGAAGAGGTGGAAGATGATCCAAAAGTCACACTGGAAGCGAAGGATCTATGGGACCAGTTCCACAAATTAGGAACAGAGATGGTTATTACTAAATCTGGAAGGTAATAACTCACTCTGCAGTTAAATTCGTTATCCTAAATGTTCAACATCGACCTTAATCGTATTGTATGTATTATGATTTTCTTGTAGTTTGTCTAAACGATCAGACCGGCTTTGTGCCTGTGCGTCTTCATTTACCAGTTTTAAATGTATAAATATTATCTGTAAAATTGATTTCATTAGGCGTTCAGAAACTATAAAAATGTAATATAACTGCACACGTTAATGTTTTTTTTTGTCTTGGTGTTTAAATATATCCCGGGTTTGCATGCTGGATTTTTCTCTCCCACATGGACACAGTGTTGAATTTAAGTAGTCTTTTCCAGTGTGTGTATAAAGTGTGTGTATAAAGTGTGTGTATAAATGCGGATTCAGGAAGGTTTAGTGACCGACATTTTGTTGTCCGTATATGTATGTGTTGTTACACAGTTAAATGTACTTGTCTCATTTTTATATAATTAAATGTACTTGTCTCATTTTAAAAGCCGGTTTTATTAACAAAAATAACTTGTACAAATAACGTAAAAACCCTCAAAACATTAGGTCTGTAACGGACAGATTTTTTTGAGTTCAAAACCTGATTTGGGAGAAAATGTTAAAACAATAAAATATATAAATATATTTGCATGTAGATAAATGTTTATATTACATGTAGTCCAGCGCCTTATGGTAATCTAAACTGCCATATATTTGATTTGATTATTTGATTCTCTTTAGCTTCTCACTAAATCTACTGTAGTGGGACTTAGTCTATGTGAATAAAAATATAGATTAATATTCTTAATAAGCAATCGTTTTTTTTTTTTTCTTCAGGAGAATGTTTCCTCCCTTTAAGGTCCGAATAAACGGACTTGACAAAAAAGCCAAATATATTTTGTTGATGGATATCGTGGCCGCTGATGACTGCCGCTATAAGTTCCATAACTCGCGCTGGATGGTGGCGGGGAAGGCCGACCCGGAGATGCCCAAGCGCATGTACATCCACCCGGATAGTCCAGCTACAGGAGAGCAGTGGATGGCAAAACCTGTCGCTTTCCATAAGCTCAAACTGACGAACAACATTTCAGACAAGCATGGATTTGTAAGTAACCTTCTACTGCATGCTACAATTCTATTCCAAGCAGATGGATGATTGGGCCTATTTGTTGGCCAAAAGCGGTTTAGGAGATTGACAGACGTTTTACAAATATATGACGCTTTTGGCCCTTTATTTAAAGAAATATTTCAGCAATATTTCCGTTTTCCTCTGCGAGTAACCTTCTGTAACATAGGTGTGCTTACAATCTTACGTTAGAATAATGTCCCAAATAGCCTTATTGCAACAGCCTGGTTCCTTTTACATGCTGCACTCACTCAGAATATAATTCACTTTCGTGTGGTGTTGTGAATAATGACGCTGTTATGTAATCTGAATGCTTCATCCTGAGATGATTTTTTATTTTTATTTTTTAATGGTAATTCAAAATATGGAGAGGGACAAATCAGACAAAGAAAACGGGACAGGTCAGGACTGTGTTTGTCTTGGCCGTACTTATGAAGGCCCAAAGCTCCTGAGGTAGTGTTGAAAAGTTGAATGTAAGAAAAGGTGGCGGATGCGAAGGTTGGCAGAATGAGATCCACTTTTATCCAGTCGCACATTCCCTGCGGCCCTGAGCTCTTCCACTCGCCTGCAAAGCAAATCGACAGGAAACAAATAGAAAAATTTACATGCATGGCACAACCATTTGATATCTGTAAAGTCAAATAGGAAAGTGTGTTTTACATTATATATTCTGTTTCTTTCTGCGGATAAACTGCTTTTACCTGCTTTTAGAAGTTTTTGCCTTTATTTAGGCTTTTATAGGCTCGCTGATATCTCTATAGCCTGAAACAAAAGAGCCTAAACCAGTTAGTACTGCTACAATTATTCCCACTTTCTGAAATTTCATGCGGTGGTTAACTGGTTTATTCAGCACAGGGCTATTGTGAGATTTACAGCTTTATCTTACCACTCCCTTCCCTTTCTGTCTTATTCGCAGACTATACTGAATTCAATGCATAAATACCAGCCTAGGTTCCATATTGTGAGGGCCAACGATATTCTGAAGCTTCCCTACAGCACTTTCAGGACATATGTGTTTCCCGAGACGGAATTCATTGCTGTCACTGCTTATCAAAACGACAAGGTATGTAGCCCAAGTACATTAAATGTAACCAATTCTTTTAAATGGCGGTATATGTCAAGTTAAGGCATAGTTAAAATATGCGTCACGTTCAAGAGCAGACATTTCAGTCATGTGTAACTTTTGCTTTTACTAGGCAAAAAAGCTGCTCTTGTGTCTCTTCAAACAAGTTAAATGTTGATACAAAAACAGGATTATCCCAGGCAAGCTATAGCTAGCCACCTATAGTCTATAGCTCTCCGCATTGCACTTTGCGTGGTGATTCCGCATCTGCTTTTAAAAGGTATTCTATCAATAAAAGCACAAATTTATGATGTTCATTTGCTAGTGGACGGTTAACCTGGACATAGCCATTTCCTATGGGCTAGTGCGACCGCACTGTATTAATTGCCCTGTGCGTGTGTGTGTGTGTGGGTGCTGGTGGACTTGTTGGCCATCGTAAAGTTTATGGCATAGAGTCCCAATCGATTAGCAGGCACTTAAGCTCGCCAGTGAGTCTGGGAGCTGAACACTTGAAATTTGTGCAATCAGAGTGGATCAGTCTCTAATCCTCCAGGAAACACCAACACAAATGCACCATGCTTTTACTTCTGTAAAATCCTACCTAACTCATAGCACCCTTATCGCTTGACCAAGAAATATCGTAATTAATTTTTCATTGTTTTTAAAATTTCAGTTAGATAGACGCATTAATTATTGATAGTATCGTCATTTCCCCTTTCCTGTTGGTGGTAGCTTACAGTAGGCCAATCCTGTGTGCTATGTAGCTAGTCAGAGGCGAATGAATATTTACACTTGAAATGTTCTCATGGGGCTTTTCAGTAACTAAGCATTCTATAAATATTTGTTAATGGTTTAAATTTAGACCTGTGTATTTTTAATAATTATTTTAGCAAGGATATAGTGGCAAAGAAAGGCATGTAGTTCCAGTGCGGTGATGCATCATGTATACAACAACAACAACAACAACAACAACAACAACAATAATAATAATAATAATAATAATAATAATAACACTAATAATAATAATTCTTATTTTCCTCAGATTACACAGCTGAAGATTGATAATAATCCCTTTGCAAAAGGCTTCAGAGACACAGGAAATGGAAGGAGGGAGAAAAGGTGTGTGTAAAGCTCTTGTAACCCTGAATTTAGTAATATATACTACTAATATTGCCTACTTGTATTTTAGCATTCTGTTTAAGTCGTCCACTTTTTCAGTAAGAAAATATTTACTTTGGGTGAATTTTTAATTTCCTCTTCCTTCTCTCCCGATGTTTTTTTGCCCCAGGAAGCAGTTAACTCTGCCCTCGTTACACATGTATGAGGTTGGTCAGTGTAAAGTGGATCGGGAAGGAGCAGACTCGGACGCATCCTCAGGCGAACAGGCTGCAGCCAGGGACTCGGTTCATTCCCCTCTCGGACCTGCGACGAGTCCTCTCACTTTCACCAGAGCCAACAGAGGTAGAGTGTCAGGTGGACTTGCTGGACTTTGTGTAGTCAGACTGAAAGGCATAGCGTTTGTGCTGGAGTTGATCAGGCGGCTAGGGCTGTGTTTGTGCGGCTGAGAACACCTGCAGTGCAGAGTAACTGTCTCTGCGAGAGGATTTAGGCTCCATAGGCTTTAGGTTACGACTAAGTGAGTGCAATTAGAATTCTCTCATCGAGTAGATTTAGTTGAACCATTTAAAACCAACATTTAAACTTAATCAAGGATTTCTTTTAACACATTAGTCGAAGGCTTTCTATGTACACTGAAAAAAAAAAACTGGCTGTATAATGGACCAAGTCATTAGCTCACCTGTGAGCTGCTGGAAACTTGTTTTTACTAAAAAATTATTTACAAGGTTTCCCTATTTTTACACTGATCTCTGCATTTGTTAGTGAGAATATAGTTTTATCTAGTCTATATACACCTCGGCGACCCGTTCATTAGATTAAACTGCAATGTTATGCTGAAAGGTAGTAGGCTCTGAGTGGACCTTGCATGTACAGGGTATAGAGTTAAACTGCACTGAGTTCACACTATCACACTAAATAAACAGCTTATATACACTACTAATATTCTACACTACTAATACTCTACATTACTAATACTCTACACTACGAATACTCTACACTACTAATACTCTACATTACTAAACCAGACCCGAAACATTGCTTGCCTTACTCACCTGTGTTGTTGGACAGAACTGAAATAATTATTGAGCAATAACAGCAACTGCTCTTCTGTAATGACACTTTTTTTTCCTCGTAGAGGATAAAGCTTGCACTGACAGTGAGCATGAAGCTGAGCAGCAAGAGGATCGCTGTGGAGGATCGAGCAGCCCTAAAGCACCATCTCCATTCAGCCCCAGATGTGAGGAGCGGTCGAGAGAGAGACCGAGCCCGGAGAAGAAGGAGGACTATTCGGATTCAAGAAAGCAAAACGAGTCCATATTTAGCCTAGGCAACCTCGACAAAGACAAACTGGAGAACAAGCACAGGAAAGATAGTACAGAGTCGTCTAAGAAGGACGTGGACGTTGGGGGTCTAAGCGGAAGTAAAGACAGTTTCTCGCCCCTTATGGTCCAGACAGAGAGTCCATCACATTTCGGAGCAGGGCATCTGCAGAGTCTGGCTCTCTCTGGCCTGCACAGTCAACAGTTCTTTAACCCCCTGAACACCGGACAGCCTCTGCTCTTTCACCCAGGACAGTTCGCCATGGGCCCTGGAGCATTTTCAGCTATGGGTATGGGACATCTACTGGCTTCAGTATCAGGAGCAAGCGGCTTGGAGAATGGCAGTCTTCCGGCACAGGGAGCCGGAAGTAGCCCTAATCCATTTCCCTTTCCCCTGTCTCAGCACATGCTAGCCTCTCAGGTAAGACTTTTTATCACTATTCAGTGTAACAGCATCGGTGGGCTAAGGTGGACCGTGTTTGTTATTAAACTGGCGACAAGTAAAAGAACGAGTAACACGTATAAGGATCACCTCCATAAACCTGTGAGCTAAAAAAAAACAAAAATCATGTCAATTCATGCCCATGAGTAGTTTCTATGCAGACAGCTCCCACACAGTGCAGGCCCGCCGTTCCCCTTCAGTCTGTTTACCTGCTCAGACCCTCCCGCCTGGCCATGCTGTCGATCAAACTAAGAAACATTACGCAATAAAAGCTGTATCAAAGATAAACACACGTCCGTGATATTATTTTTAAAGTGATTCATCTACATATTTTAGAGATTTTATTAGTTCTAAACATAAATTTTAATATAGGCCTAAAGGCAGAAAACTCATCCAGCCCTGATTCTGAGTCTGTCTAGACATGTCTCTCAATTTGCAGAGTTGTTGCTAACAATATTTAAAATGTATTTTTATTGTAATTATTATTATTGTTATTTTTAATCCAGGGTATCCCCATGCCTCCATTCGGTGGTCTGTTCCCCTACCCGTACACGTACATGGCTGCAGCAGCTGCCGCGGCCTCTGCGCTCCCCGCCAGCAGCTCTTCCTCCTCTCTCTCCCGGAACCCGTTCCTGAACAGCTCACGACCGCGGCTACGCTTCAGCCCCTATCAGCTTCCAGTGGCTATTCCTCAAAGCACAAACCTGCTCACCACCGGATTGCCAGGTGGCCTGAACCCCTCATCGGAGTCCTCGAAATCAGGCAGCAGGGAGTCTAGTCCTGTGCCCGATCAACACAACCACAAAGCCGCGTCCTCTCAGAGAAACAGCTCTCCCAAAGCCACACTGAAGGAGTCCATCAATGAACTGCAGAACATCCAGAGGCTAGTGAGCGGCCTGGAAAGCCAAAGGGAGCCATCCTCACCCAGGAACTCTCCCAAATGAGCCAGGATCAACAAACCTATCCAGGGCATGACTTGAACTGGCAGAGGATGTTATTATAAAGTGGCTATCCGAAGGATGTTCGTATACTTTTTTTTAACCCATGGATGATCGCAGTGGCAATAGCAAACAAGAAGGAGAAAAAAAAATTAACAAAATAATTTGTTGAATAAGAATTAACTTGGTGCTCTCGTGGTGGAAACTTGAACAGATCTTTAAAAATGCTGCGAAGACAATCTACTATCCCCTATAGCCTAACAGCCTTCATGGAAAACGTGCTGAAAAAGTTACAACAATCCATGAATGCAAATCAAATCAAAAGGCCACTTCTGCAGAATGTTGTTAGAAAATGTCACTGCTGGCCACAGAACGGTGGATATGGATCAAACGACACTTACAAACTGTCAACTCAAACTGTAAATCAATCAAGCTACATCCAAATAAGAAGTGTATTTTAAAAAGGGATTGCAATGAGAGTCAGTGGACTGTTTGTGATAATCCGGCGGACACTTGTGTGTGACCTATTTAATGTAATTAAAAAGAAATCCTGTAAATAAGCTATAAGGATCCAAGAATATGCAAATCGGTATTAATTTATTCACAGCTGTACATTTGCGTGTATATACTATTTAGAGTTTAACTCTGTGCTTTTTTTTTTTTTCATTTTACATGAACTGTAATACTGTAAATGAAAGCTCCTTCATAGCGCTTGTTGGGTTGAAGCAGATCATTTCTATCTGTGATGCAACGCTGTTTAATCTGCCTGGGACACGGTAACTGAAGCGTGTGTGTGTGTTTGAATAGTTAGTTGAAGAACACTCGGGACTACCGTCCAAATCCGCACACTACTATACTAAACAGTATGGCAGTTAAGAGTAGGTCACTACAGGTGTACCATTAACTGCAGTGCTTCAGATGGCACACTATTTAATATGCTGGTGTGCGCTTTGAGAGGGCCTCAGGAGATTCACTCCAGCACACGAGACTTAAATTCGTCTTCATGGACTGGATTAGAGCCCACATATGCTTTAGGAAAATGAACGTGTCGCATTTGCTGGTTGTTCGGATTTTTTGTTGTTGGATTCTCTCACAGTTTCAATAAAAACGCGTTGAATTAATTTCCTTGTTGGCGGAGCAATTTTTTAATCTTTTTTTTATTATTATTATTTTGTACTTTATTGCACATGCGTGACCTGAAGCAAACGTATTTGATATGGCAGATTGACCATCTCATCTATCAATCTGGCCACAACTTTTACACAAGTGTGAATTCAGGCGCGATTACGTAATGATATTCTTTACGTCAAAGTAATAATACAATGTAGAGATATTATAAATTATTTCGTTTTAGTTGACTAAGCCTTTTTTAGTTTACTGTCACAGTCTAACTTGAGACTAAAACAAAACTCATACATAATGTGTGCTTAATATCCTGCTGTTTATTCGGAGTGAATGTAGAACACCATATAAAGATCTAATGCTAAGGTTATAAATAAGCCATGTGAAACAGTTTCTGGGTGTCATCTTAAATGGAGTATTTTCTAACACTTTACACATCCATTGCAACTCACTCGTAGAGCCTGTGTAATAGAGGTACACAAATCTTTCGTTGCCCAATTAACTGTGAATAATAAGACACAGGCTACTGCGCCCTCTGGCGGCCACATGCTTACTATTTATAATCACACTTTATTATTAGAATCACTAAATAATAATAATAATAATAATAATAATAATAATGGCTGTTGTGATTCGGGCAGGACAGAATGGAGTGAGGGAGGATAGTGGGATGGAGGAGGATGGCCTCCAGGCTGCAGACAGGCCTTTGTGCTGTGTGTTTGCTCCGGCGCCTGTCGCCTGGCTGCTGGCCGACGTGCTTCACACAGCCGCTCCTAAACACCGCGACCTACACTTACTGCTCCTAATTAGGGATTATTCTCCTGTTCTTTCTCTTTCTCTTGCCAGAACCGCAAACCCACGTTTGTATTAATGGCGCATTGTTAAACGCTGTTGTCTTCAATTAACAGAGAAGCAACTCAACTTTACTATTTGTCCAAACTAATCAGCCAATGACTGCTCACTAAGACTGGGCTTGTGTAAAACCTGGTGTAAAATTTACACAATGTAGACTTATACAACAAGATATATTTTTCCTCACAGAAGACAAAATAAGCATTCATAATGTGTAGTTTCTCACACATGAGTTCTTTATCTGCAGACTGAAACTGAACACTGCGCAGTCTGAAAGCTACATAAGCACTGAGGGCTAAAGAGGACCTCTTTATGCTCATATCACTGTTTACTAAAACCCCACTGAAACTCAGGATTCTTTCAGCTGTGTCAGCGCCACTGATAACTCCGTATATAGTAAACATAAAAATAATTACATGTAACATTGAAGTAATCATTCATATGCAGTGTTCAGGGTTAGCATTGTGTTAATACATGTGAGTTTTTAACTAATCATCGGATGAAGTGATTATTATTTGGGCTCTGTGATAACGGGATTTTTAACGAGGATATAAAAATATGGTTTTATACAAATCGCATAAAAGACTACATTTTTAAAAGTCTTGACAAAAAAGGTGTATATATTTTAATCCACACGACGGAATAATAATGAATAAAGCCAGATAGTATATCACTTCATTGATAAACTAAATTAGTGGCGACCGCGAAGAAGAAGAAGAAGAAGAAGAAGAAATGAGTGGCGCATTTGAGTGACGGAGATTTGCTCTTTGGTCATTTCCGCTAAACATTAGCTGCTAATAATCATTATAGTGTACAGTACACATCAGAAATCCTCAGGGTTAAATTAGCACATTTAGCTGTTAATTTATTTAAGTTTATTTAAACTGTTAAATAAACATTTAATGTGTTACTAAGATTTTGCTGTACACAGGCAACAGCACGCAAGACCAAAAGGTCCACTTAGCGGCTCACACTGAGTGAACGGATAAACAGCTTGGGCTCGGTGTAGACGTGTGTACTCGGCTTTATCGTGGTGTAATTGAGGAAGCCTAATTAGCAGTTACTAATAATTATTTATTTGGACCTGAAACGCACCAACGTTGCCCCAGAATTGTTGAGCTTAAGTAATAAAACCAGTAGCCTCATTTCGCAACTCTGAGAAGCTGTAGACTAATGCTGGCTTTTTCAGGCAGGATTTGCAAATAACAATGGAAGTTATGTAAACCCTTCAACACAGACTGCATAACAATCTACAGAGAAATATAGTACGAAAGAGGGAATCAAAACGCTGTTATATTTTATATATACATATCGTCGCATTTGACTCATGAGTTAGTTTATTAAATGGAAAAATCCACCCAGAAGTCTCCTGTAAGACTCAGTAAGTCACAGAAATAGCCACCTGAGAGGATACATCAGTGAAAAGAAATTACAAATAAACATGCTCATGGCCTGCCTGACAGCTTGTTCATCTCTACTAGAGCTCCACTCAGCAAGCAGTAATTTATAACTGTATATCAGCACTTTTGTACCGACACGTGTGTGTTTAAATACAGACAGAAATCAAACACACAGTTCTGACGCAAACAAATCAAACACTGACAATGCACTAAACTGTCCCAAGCATATGCCAAACACAGCAGCACACTCCTAGCTAGAATGAAAGTGTTTGACTGAGTGAATCTTTACATTTTAAATTCTAAGGGCCGTAATTTTCAAGTTAAACACTGCTGTTAAAAAATTATTCTGTGTCTATCGGTTCTTAGTTGTGTTTCACAAAAGAAATAATTTCAGGATTGATGCAAAAAAAAAAAAAAGCAGGAAAACCCAAAAACAAGGACTCACCGCCACCTCCTGGACACATTAATGTAAATAAAATATAGAGTACAATCATTTAGATGTATTAATGTGTACCACTTTGTCAGTCTCCTGAGGTTTGGGGACAATGGTCATGCAGTGTTCATGTACATTAAGTAAAAAAGAAAAACAAAACCGTGTGGAATTTACAGACGTAGTAATCAGCAAAGCACTTCATTTGCACTCCAGTGAAATACTGACAGTCCAGTACGAAAGAATGGGCAAATAAATGGACATATACTAACACATATACTAAATGGGTTTACTAACACATCCAAATCTGAATCTAATTCCCCACAACTTCAAAGAAAATGACACAGTATCAAGTGCAACACAGAACACAGCAATGTCACATAAAGCAGACTTGCCAGATAAAGTATTGTAGCTTCAAGTACCAAACCAGCCTGGGATTGAAGGATGCAGGTACAGTAGTACACTCATTTACCACTAGGTGTCACAGTATCTTCTTTTCAAATATCCACACGCCTTAGGACAGTTCTTCAAGTAGTTTCAGATATCTTTATGCTTCTTGAAAGTGGACGTAAACAACAACAACAACAACAACAACAACAACAACAACAACAACAACAACAACAATAATAATAATAATAATAATAATAATAATAATAATAATAATAATAAGTCAGGTTTGTGGCTCAAATTATGACAAATGTCTAAATGTGTTTACAAGTACTTTTCTGTTCTGTGTCACTGGTCATTTTGAATCAGTCAGAGAAAAATATAAATACCTGCAGACATTAGGTTCATACCTTGTACTGCTTAATGGAGGTCTCTGTTTGGCCTCTGGAAGGGCACGGCCAACACTGTAGTGCTGCTGACAAAGAGAGATATCCTGGACAAATTATTTGCAACCCTCACAAGGGTCTCTGACTCTGCTCAGGTCCCGCCATACAGATGAACACAAGAGATTATCAAAGACTAACAATCTCTTCCATGATGGACGAAGCGGTGGGTCACTGAGGGTGTGAGACTAAACTAGCCAGCTGTTTTAAAACATACAATCCTGTCACACTTTTAATGTTATTGAGTGTGCGCTCCTTATTACATCAGTGGTGTCTTTAAGGGTTAATATATTAGGACACTCTTTGCTTATGACCTTTTCTCTTATTTTGCATCATATTTTAGTGTAATAGGCAAGACAGGCTCATCAAAATTGGCAGTGCAGAATGAATCAAAAATTATTGTGTGATTAAATTACATTAGAAATAAAGAATTATTAAAAATTAAATAATAATTAAAAATAATTAATAATTAAAAAATATTAAAAAATTAAATAATAATGAAAAATAAACAGAGCCCTGTGATAGGCTGGCCCCCCATCCAGGGTGTCCCCTGCCTCGTGCCCCGAGTTCCCTGGGATAGGCTCCAGGCTCCCCCCGTGACCCTGTGTAGGATTCACTGTACAGAATCAACAACTACCAATGCAAACAGAAATGTTATTAATGCTGTGTCCATTGCTGTTGAAGTGTTCCTCCATTGAAACATGAAATCCTTCATTTTTATGGTATGATTATGTTCAGCAAAACAATCAGTCAGTCTCCTCTTGCAGGAGAAGTAATAAACAACACATGGTGATGTAAATTGAGATGAATGACAAAAATGGATCATTTCAGTCTGTAATTCCAGTGGTTGTATTAATTAATTTGCAAGTAGAACACCTTTTTTTAAAGGCCTGTTTTTTATTAGTGGGGAAAAAGTAGAAAAACTGTTTTGTGGTGCAACAGTTAGTGTTGTGACCTCACAGCTCCAGGGTCCCCGGTTTGCTCCTGAACTTGGGTCACTATCTGAGTCTTGCATGTGCCTGTGTGTTTCTTCTGGGTTCTCGGCCTTTTCCCAAAACATGTGCCGGTAGGTGAATTAACCATGCTAAATTGCCCCTAGAAGTGAATGAGTGTGTGAATGCGTGTACATAATGCCCTGTGATGGATTGGCATCCCATTCAGTGTGTATTCTTGCCTAGCTTCCGGATCCACCACAACCCTGCTCAGGATAAAATCATTACTGAAAATAAACGAATAAATGAAATGTTCTTTAGGTGAATGCGAATTTCAGTGCAGGACATGAGAGACTGTTGGCAAGAACACAACTCCATAGAGACATGAGAAAAAGTGATATGGTCAGATAAGTCACCTTCACTATATTCTTGACAAGTGGGCAAGTGCATGTGTGGCATATACTAAGAGAATGGTGACATAATGCTTGAGTGAGCAGGACTGGTGGCTCTTATTCTGTAGGGATCATTTTGCTAGCATGTTTTTAGGTCCCTTGTCCCCTTACAGAGAAGGTTCAGTACAAATAAAGACAAAGGACAAAGTAATTCTGACTGATCATCTTCATTTCTATCCTGATGGGAGAGGTAACTTTCAGGATGACAGCGCCCCCATTCACAGGGCACAAGTTCTCACTGAATGGTTTGATGAGTAGAAAATATTGTAAATCATATACTGTGGCGTCCATAGTCACCAGGTCTCAACCAAACTGAACAACAGTAGGGGATTTTGGGATGACGTGTTAGACAGTGCTCATTGTGTTGTGTTCATTGTGTTCATTAAATTAAGTCCTCAAAGTCAATTTAGCATGCCCCTAACCTTTTTTTCTTACATTTTACCCTTAAAACCTTATAATCCTGGTCCTGTCACTGGACACTGCTGAAGTGTGGGACAATCAATAGGACAGAGAAAATATATTATTATTATAATAATTATTTATATATTATGAAAACTTTGAAAACCCTGGTACTGGAAGAAGAGAAAAGCCAAATGTAGTCCAAGCATATAGAGTGCCTCTGGGAGCAAGGGCTGTCCACTGTGTCAAATTAGCTGTGTATATAAATTAGATGGTGGGAAAACCACCTAATGGGGTTTAGACATTATTTCAATCACAGTATGGCTGTTTCCAAAACACTGTCTGATCTTCCTCTTCTATGCACCATTCCACCATTGTTGTTGCTACCACTAGATAAACTTTCTGCACACAAGTTGTTTGAACCTGATCTTTCAACTTTCTCCATCTGGCCTGTATAACCATGGCACTCAGAATAATCCATACAAACACATTCACAGCATTTTTATGAATCTGACAATACCTGTATGGAAGGCAGGCTGGTCTGTAAGACTTAGTCATGTTGGTGACACATAAGCAACTAGTTCAATATGTCCTTTTAATGTCCTTTCAATTTAAACACAACATTTCTAACCATGCTCCTTTAAATGATGACAACCCCAAGTCTAGATTACCTATTCTACCATAAAGCATTTATGTGGACTAATGAGCTGCCTGTAGCCAGTATGAAGCTAATCCACAGTCTTGCATAGCCAGACACTGCTGTCTCATGTTTCAAGCCTTACGGAATCTTACATTTTTTGCATTTATTGCTGTAAGAACCTTGCTACTCAGTCATATAATTTTCTGCAAACTATGAATTCCTAGAAAACCAAATCTTTAAAAAAAAAAAAACCCTCAAAATACACACAAAGAAACCATCCAACAAATCAGACATTAGGATGTTAGAATTTGCTAAAATCAAGAAGCTGGAACTAGTCTATTTCTTGTAAACCAGTACATTCAAGAAATGCTAGCCACTCAAATGCAAAAACAATATTACTGATAAAACTAAGTTTAAAAAAAGTGCCTTATAGGAACAATCTACTATACACTAGAAAAGATAATACAATAATTTAGTTTGTTACAAGAAACAGATCAGGAGATTGACTGAGATAAAAGATAATAAAGATATTTCCACATTAGAGTAAATAAAAGAGGATGGTGATTGCTGTGTTATTGGGGTAGTTGTAGCAGCACCGGTTCCTTAAAACGTTGATATGCTACATTTATATGATCGCTACTGCATATCTGCTCTCCTCTTTGCCCTCCACGTGCAAATTCATGGCTGTCTGAGCAAAACTTGCTCAAAACTATGAACAAAGTTTTGACAATAAAAATATCTCTATATTTTATTTGGTTTATATTTATAGTCTTTCAAGTAAAACATGATACACTGTATACTTACAGTCCCCTCCAAACGTTTTGGAACAGCAAGACCATATTTACATCTAGATGCTTTACTTAGAACGTGGCACCTTTGTTTGAACCCACCCATTTTTCAAGGGATCAAAAATAGTGGAACATTTGACTGACAGGTGTTTCTTGTTGGCCAGGGGTGCCCTGTTAAACTTGCTGAAGACTGCGCAAAGACTGAACTTGTTGTTAAAAAGGAAAAACCAACATGAAGACCAGAGAGATGTCTATGGGAGAAAAGCAAGCCATTTTGAATCTGAGAAAAGAAGGAAAATCACCATTGCACAAGCATTGGGCATAGCTAGTACAACAATACAACAATTTGGAATGTCCTGGAAAAAAAAAACACTGGTGTACTAACAACCAAATATCAAACAACAAGGAAAACAATGAAAACAACAGCAGTTGATGACAGAAACATTGTGAGAACTGTGAAGAAAAAACAAAAACAAGTTAGTGACATCACCAACAACCTCCATAGAGCAGGGATGAAACTTTCACAATCCACCATTTTGAAGAAGATGTTGACAGCTATAATATAGAGGACATACCACAAGAAAAATAAACACTCATGAGCAGTAAGAATCAGAAGGTCAGATTGGAATCCACAAAGAAATACAGAGAGCCAGAACAGTTCTGCAACCAAAATTAACCTCTACCAAAGTGATAGAAATGCCAAAGTGTGGAGAAAAAAAGGGTCTGCTCATGATCCAAAATATGTCATTGGTCAAGCATGGTGGAGGTAGTGTCATGGCTGCTTCTGGAACGGGTTCACTAATCTTTATTGATGATGTAGCAGAATTACTTCAGAAGTCTACAGAAACATTCTGTCTGCCAATTTACAGAGAAATCCAATCGCATCCAATCTAATTGGGAAGAACTTCATCATGCAACAAGACAATAGTCCAAAACACACTGCTGACACAACAAAGGACTTCATCAGGGGAAGAAAGTGGACCAAATCAATCACCAGACCTTAACCCAATTGAGCAGCATTTCACCTCCTGAAGAGGAGACTGAGGGAAGAATCTGAAATTCTGATCTTTTGATCTCAAACCCAAATGTCTTCAGTGTATAGCAAAAACAAAAGAATTGGCCTTGACATTCCAGTACCTTCAGAGGGGACTGTACTCACCTTGAGCCAACAAAGTGTTTCAGCTAGGGACATTTTTCTATTTTCTTTGTTTTTACCTGTATGCATGACTTGAAAAGCCAGACAGCAGCGTGTTTGCAGGTGTACTGAAAAAATGTAACGTAATGCTTTGTGCCTTTGCACAGATAGTAAAAGAAGCTCTAAGAGATATAAACTGATAGATAGAGTTACTGAATCAAAATGTGCTATGATCATCAGGTGTCTGAACATCAGGTGTCCAGTGATCACTTCATAAATAATACAATCATCTGTTGTACATTACATTACATTACAAACAGTATAAACACATTTTATACATACTACCACTAAGTGTGGTGTGGGGTGATGCTAAATAAACCACTGCATTTAAACAAAGATTTATTTACACCTTTGCTTGATGACAGAAAAGGATTACAGAAATACAGAAAGATAACCCTAGTGGTGTCTGTCTTTAGGATTATCCCTTCTGTTTTTTTATAGTTTACTTTCTACCCTTAGATGTTCCATTGATAATGTTATTCTTGACTGATAGCCAACCATAATAGTGCATTAGTTATATATATATTGCATGTGGCAAACGCAGACAGTAAATAATGAAAAGGTTTGGAAAAGCTCATTAAAATGATGTGACTCAATGACAAAATGCTTATTAGCAACTCTGGCTCTGACTTTGGAGAGACTGTGTATGGCTGAATCTATATATATATATATATATGACTTGAAACTGTGTTTTATACATCCTTTATAGTGCACTACATCCCTTTATGGTTAAGCATAGGCGTATTTGTAGTGTTCAGTTTATGCCTAACAGCCAGGGATGGAAAAAGTACTGAAAAATTATATTTAGATATACATAATGTGTCAAAATCTTACTCAGTTAGGCTGAAAGTAGATGTATCCAGTCAAAGATTTACTCAAGTGAGAGTCAGAAAGTACTTTTAAATGTACTCAAGTATTAAAAGAGTACAAAGTAAAATTTGTAACTGATGGAATTAAGTAGGTCACAGCAGATGAAGAATTGGTACCATTCTTGATACTTTTTTTTTTTCAACATTGTACGTTTTCTACGTTGTGCTGACTGCAGGAGAGAAGCAGAGAGCTTCGAGAGTCGTAACAAAGAGCCTTCTCTGAAGGTCTGGATGAAGGTTTGTACTATTAGAGTACAAATATTCAATTTCAACAACACTCAAGTAAAGTATAAATAGTCTACCTAAAAATACTTACATATAGTTAAAAAAAGGGTACAATTATTCAAATATTTTCCACCCCTGCTAACAGCCCTGTGTGCGTCATCAGTTGCTAGGTAACAGACGCGACAACTAATTATGGGCTAGTTCAGAATTTCCTAACCTGAGAGATGCTGTAAAATAAATAGATAGAATTTCCTTCTGTAATACGAATTTGGGGGGAAAAAATCCCATTGGGCACTTGTTAGATAATCTTACCTCAGGACGTAAGATAGCATTTCCCCCCATTTTACAGGATTTTCTAGACAGATTTAACTGGTTATCCTTGTATCTGCTTCATCTTAAATAGCCTAATTCACTATTGCAGTGAAATTGAACTTTAGGCTTGTCAACTTACAGAAAGTATCAAAATTATAAAGACCTCATACCAAAATTCCGAAAATTCTTTTTTCCCTCCTAAAGAGATGTGTTATGTAGTTTATCTTTTCACACACACACACGCACACACACACACACACACACACACACACACACACACACACATATATATATATATATATATATATATATATATATATATATAGGCTATAAACTTCAGAGAATCCTATAACAGAATGTAAAGATTTAGCATCTAACAAAAGAAAATTAGATATTAACAATTTGTGAACTTCTGGAGCCAATGAAGGCTTACTTCTACTGCTCATAAATATACTCTTCATAATGTCATGAGCAGTGTTAGAAAACTTTTACAACACATAATCAGTGTTAGAGAGTAATAAGCCTACTGTATAACAACACCAGCAGTAAAGTAGACACTAAATTTCCGAGACTTCGCAGTAGCTGCTGTGCACTGCGTGTGTAT
Organism: Pangasianodon hypophthalmus; assembly: GCF_027358585.1. Taxonomy (NCBI): domain Eukaryota; kingdom Metazoa; phylum Chordata; class Actinopteri; order Siluriformes; family Pangasiidae; genus Pangasianodon; species Pangasianodon hypophthalmus. Next base: position 12,395,698 of record NC_069723.1, on the reverse strand, counting down.
GCTACATAATAATATTACATTCTCAGCAGTATAGATAATAGCACAGGCAAATGTTTAAAAAATGTTTTTAAATAGTAAAAAAAAAAAAAAAAAATCCACTTGACCACTTGAAAAAAGAGAGTGAAGCGCACGGTATACTGCGGCGGCTGAGCACACACACGCGCACACACACACACACACACACACACACACACAGAGCTGAGGTCAAAGACTTCTGATGTTATGCTGGTTCCAGGGCTGCTGGTCGCTGAGGTTTTCGTAGCCATGGTTACGCTGGAAGGTCACTGAATGAACATACGGAGAGACTGCGAGTAGAGATGTGTGAGATGTGTGATATGTGTGTGACATGTGATGACAGTTGGATGGAATATACTTAGACAACATCGAAAGACAGAAATATAAATACTAAGAGGAAAGACTGAGAGAAGCAAAACTGTGTGACTAAAGCAGATGAGAAACGAGAGAGAGAGAGAGAGAGAGGGAGAGAGGGAGAGAGGGAAAAAACGAGTCTTACGCACTATACTATAGTATGAATAGTAGTTATTAGTAATAAACCGAATACGTATTTAGTAATACAGTATTAAATATTCAGTTGGCATGATAAACAACGTCTTATTACCAAAGCTTGTGGTACAGTGTGTGTGAATAAATGGACATTAAAACAGTACAAATAAAAGCACTGTAATAATAATAATAATAATAATAATAATAATAATTTCTTCTTCTTCTTCTTCTTCCTCTTCTTCTTCTTCTTATTATTATTATTAGTAGTAGTATTATAACAAGAACATTATAGTTATAATACTAACGTTCTTGTTTTTTTAAATGGTCATTTGTTTATTATAGCTTACCATCACCCATGACGATTTTTTAGAGGGAGATGAACATTCACGGAAATCTGAACAACTACAAGGTTAGTTTTGTCTTGTTGGTGTTTTTTTTTTTGTTTGTTTGTTTGGTTTGTTTATTGTTGGGGCAGGCGATTCTCTTAAAACTGTGTTATAAATGGTGTGTGTGCGTGTGTCTGTGTGTGTGTGTGCACATGTAAACATATGCATACTATATATATATATATATATATATATATATATATATATATATATATATATATATATATATATATATATATATATATATATATATTTATATATATATATATATATATATGTGTGTGTGTGTGTGTGTGTGTGTGTGTTCCTTCTCGTTCCTTCCTTTGCCCTTCTCCCTCTTCTCACGTGTAAATGTGTGATTTTTTTTTCTTTGCATTAATGGAATTAATGGAGAGGCAATGCGTGTATTAGTGAATTAAATTATATTTTACAGAATTATATTGTGAGGTGCGCTAGAAGCATGTCTTTATTTTTAAAGAGCAGGAATCCCACAAATGTCATGGAGCCTTTCAGTTTAAGCATCAGTCGCTTTGTCTAAAAAGCCTAACACATTTTTCAGGATACCAAATTAGTTTCGGCAAATATTACCTATATTAAAATATCACTATCATTATCAAATCATACTGTATTTATTTTGGGGGAAAAAATCCCCAAAAAGGTACCCAAAGGTATTATAAATAAACACAAAAATATATACATCGAGTTTAAAAAAAAAAAAAAAAAAAAAAAAAAAAAAAAAACATGCACTGTGGCATCATGATGGATGTTGCGTTAGACTGTAAAGTTTTGGAAAATCTCTGTGTCCGTTCACACACACACACACACACACACACACACACACATACACGCAGAAGAAAAGCTAACGCTGCTCCTGCTTCTAATTTTTAGACCACGTGACGGTGGGAGTGAGTGAAGGTTAAATTCTCTTTCAGAAAGCCAGCTCAATTCAGCCCCTATAATAAAATTCATCCTCTTTATAGCGACATCTTCTATAGCACGGTGCGGTATAACGCTTCTGGTTTGCAGAAATCCCCACCAAAGGCACCCAGAGGTTTTGTACCCGATTCAACCCAAAGGTAAGAGCGTTTTTAATAACGTGTCGTACAGACAGAGCACATCAGAAGCAAAGGTTTAAGTGATTAAATGTACAATAGGCGCTGGCAGCCTGGTGGAGGAGAAGGTGGAAGTGTTAGCTCAGGCCCTGTGTACACATCAGCTCATCAGCTCAGAACAGCGGCCTTAACAGAGGAATTGACACAGATTATACCTTCATGATTATTCTAATTAGATTATTTACTTACAGATCTGATCTGTACGAGCTAAGGTCATTTAGTTGTCGGATGATCAACGGATAATTTGAGGGATCGCACAGAAAAGAAAGTTTCGCATTATTAGGCATTGTATCGCAAGACCAGTTACTCAAAGAGTAGACAGAATAAGTTCATTTTTATTCTCTATACACCACACAAAATACACTGATGTCCAAGTGAGTGAGTGAGTGAGTGAGGTTGTAGGCCCTGGCATGGGTGAGAGATTCACAGCACTTTGTGGCGCCACTTTTGGTCTTGGACGTTAAATCTGCTGTATAATATGCTTCATGTAGGATAAACCATCTGAGACATCTAATATTTCTATTTATGCTTAACAATGTATTAATCAGATCTGTAGTTGTGATACATAAATAAATTGTAACTGATTATATGCATCTTACTGTTAATTTTTATTTTATTTATGGACAGATGGCCTGTTAACTGACCCTCATCTAAAAAACAAACAAACGTACAAACATACAAAAAAAGCGCAGATAAAATTAATGTGTGACCACCACCATAATAATAATAATAATAATAATAATAATAATAATAATAATAATAATAATAGTTATAATCACTTAAAATTATAGTGATTGAAAAATAAAAGAACAAATATTAAGTAGGCCTAATTTATTTGAGGAAGCTTATTTAATTGCAAAACAACAAACACTGATTTCATTTTCATTTAATTGTAATTTAATTGTAATCTTTTTACGGATTGTGCACAGGTATGGTCAATAATAATAATAATAATAATAATAATAATAATAATAATAATAATGTGTCACTTTTTATATTTTAGTAATTTTTTAGTTAGGGTTGAGTTAGGCTATTATATAGTTATAACTGTATTTCTTATTTGAGGCGTAGATCTAGCCTAGTAAACAGACTACAGATATTGGGCATATTTAGAGAAAAGGCGTAAGTGATAAAGCCTATGAGGATCCTTTGACCTTTCGCTTTAATCAGATTACTCTGATTCCCGCTTTTCACACCTGAAGTATTTTTTGTCCAATTCGCTCGAAGAGAAGCATTTGGCAGGAGCATTGTTTTTGTCATTATCCAGTAAAAATGAAATATTGTGTTGTGAGAAGCAGATCCGAGCTGTTGCCCTTCATTTGCTCGTGTCAGCAGCAGAAATAAAGCCAAAGCCGCACCGGCCTGCCAGGTGATTTATCGATCTTTCAGCGTTATGCTTCGAGCAATTTACCCCAAAACCGCAATCATATTTCACTGGAAATGCACAGGCGTTTAAAGCAAAATCCTCAACCCCATTCAAATGAAATCCTGCGCGTACAGATACAAATAAGCAATGGAACAAAACAAAAACCACCCAGTGCCTGTCAAAGCACATGAACAAATCTACAGCAGTTACTGTGTGCTAGCAGCCGGAAGAAGAAGAAGAAGAAGGAGAAGAACAACACACACACACACACACACACACACACACACACACACAATATATATATATATATATATATATATATATATATATATATATATATATATATATATATATATATATATACAGAAATGACGAGAAATCTATCTATCTATATCTAGATAGATAGATAGATAGATAGATAGATTTCTCGTCATTTCTGTCAGTCTCAGCTTCTTCACATGCCCCCAGGTCCCCAGGCAGGATGTGCCCTTGACCTTGAAGCAGACTGCACACACTTTAATAGATTGTATCTATCTGGATAACTCTTTAACAGGTTTAATACCTCAGGACTTTAGACTAAGCTTTGACTTTACACTGAAACACTCCAACACTCTGTAGCCTCTAATCATCTGTTTATCTGAAGTTGTGCTGTTGATTTTGCCATTGACCATCAACAGCTGAGATGGGGGAGGAGATAAGGCTCCATGTCTTGCGCCTCGACTGATAACTTGCTTTCTGCAGAAGAGGAATAATGGCCGGTGTTGTGGTTGCTGGAGTCAGAGGAACAGTTTGAGGGCCGCTTATAGGTGTTATTATCGAGTGCGACGTCAGCGATGAGACATGAGAGGGAGGGGGAGAGCGCGTGAGAGAGCCCTGTAATTCACCCCTACTGTCTTAACAAATCAAGCTGTTCAGCATAGTCCCCTTTGTGTATTCTCAAGAAAACTTGTGCAGTGAGCTCTGCTCAAAGCCACCAGTGCATCTGCTGCTGAGCTGAGAGGTTTCATTTCGCGGAATATCGGTGTGCTTTGGTGAACTGAGCGTTTGCGCGAGAACCGTTACATTGCCTTGACGCAGGAGATGCTGAGCAGACAGCGCGCGCACTAACCGGGACGTAACTTCCTGCCGACTCGCACCGAGGACTCGCTCCTGCTTTCTGGAAGGAGATGGAGGAGGAATTCAGCACGTAATAGCCGAGTTAATGAGGTAATATTTATAACACCATTTGTGGGCACGAATGAATATCCGCTGCTTTGGAACCCGTCAAATGGATCACATTACACCTAGAACTACAACCCAATTTTCGGAGTGCATTGAGCTAATCGGATTTGATGTAGCTGATCTTATTCTGCTTTTTTATTTTTAATCAAATGTACTATTGCATGCATTATGAAAAGTGCGATGGTGTTGAAACAGGGGTCAAAAAGCTGCTGGTAGCAGAGCTGCAGGCCTGTTCAGTGTTCAGCCTCCAGCTCAGCTGCTGTGCTCTAATGCAGTGTCTCCAAAAGAAATCCAGCCTAAATATGATATGAACATGACTTGGACCTACATCATTTCCATCCGTTTAAATCGTTTAAAAAGAGTTCAGATATTTAAAACAATGAAGATGTGTAAATTAATCCATAATCAAGGAGTTTCTAATAAGAAAATGTGAGTTGCTTCCTAAACAGGCCTACAGCATTAGGAACATTTTATGGCCTAATTGTCTATTTTAATAAAGATATCCATGAAATAGCTTTATTCAGTGAAATAAATGACTTGATTCAACATGACTCCTTATATCTGCGATTGCAGGTGAACACAACACGGTACATTTAATGGCCGTAAGCTGCTATGTTTAATTTAAGCTATTAAATATGAAATATTTACTTTGTATTAAATATTTGTTGTATTTTACACTACATTCTATGTAAAACACGGACAGGGAAAAACTGGGCCTATTCGCGGATTTTTGTTGCTTAAGTTGACCTCTGATTGCATGCATCGACTGACACTGCGTTATAAAGAGCAGTTTGTATTTTCTAAAAAATTAGACAGAATTTTTATTTAAGAAATATCAGTCAGCATTATTTTACCTATTTAAAGCCACAAAATGGACAAACAGTATACAAGAGCAATGCAATTTTAGGTGTTACTGATGGTGAACAAAGTAGCAAAAATGTCGCATATTTGCATGTTTATTATCATTATTACAGAAAATTGTGATTACTAAATTATTAGTAGTAATTTTTCAGTAGCTAATAGGTTACAGTCTACAATGCTTTAACATTTAATTAGTTACCAGCTACCACAGCAGAAATCTGTCCTGATTTTAAAAGACCTGATTTTAGGTTTTTTTTTCTGATATATTTGCCAGCAGTCATGACAAGGTTACTGAACATGGAACTGAAAACTCTTTTTATCGTTTTGTGTCCTTTTTGCCACATGAGTGGCAAGTGAAATATGCTCAATTTCAGGCTAGGGTCATTAAAACCCAGTGTTCTACTGGTTTTAACTGACTGTGGTGCCCATGCAGACATACTCGTATACACCAGTGACTGGCAAAAATATCTGATCCATTTACTCACACTGCGTGGGAACTTCGATGCACGGTTCTATTAGGAATCAGTGTCCTTTTGAGCCTAATGCACATCACAGGGGATGAGAGGTACAGTACAAGATGGCAGGCCAGATGGAAATTTATGAGAGCTGTCTTAATAACATGCATCATACCTGTATTATTCAGCCAAAGCCAGACCTGGAATGAAAGCCTCAAACAGCCTGAAAATCATCCCCTGTTCCTGTCAATCACGAACACAGATCATTTCAGTTTTCCAATGATACAACCTACTATACCAGCAAAAATCAAGAACAAAATGGCAGTGATACTCAATTTTAGCACCTCAGGGAAAGAGGTACATGCAAGTTTGGCTATCTGTCAGGACTTTGGACTATAGGTTCTCTAAACCCAGTGCGCAAAAAGCAGTATCTTCCAAGAATAGTTTAGCGGATTATATGTCTAGAGTGACAGAGATATAAACACAGCTCTCGCTCACTGGGCTTAGTTAAACAGTGTAAGTGAAAGGCATATTTTGGACTGGAAAAGTCAACGGCTGACTTGCTGCAGCTTCACTGTGGTTGTCAGGCCTTATCTTTATTAGCCGCTGCAAATGTCTGCCCAAGTTTACATGGAATCCTTCTCCTCTCCTTTTATCTGAAGGGTGTGCACTCACACTGTTTATAGGTGTGAGATTAGAGGGAAAAATGGGCATAGGGCTTCAGCACATGAGCGGTTGGCTAGTTGGAATAGGCAACACAGGGACAACAGGCTATGGCGATAACGTCACTATAAACCGTACCTTTCATGTGATGTTTGTGTGTGAGCAGTGAAGGGTCGTGAGAGAGGGGGTTCAGATGGTGACCTCTGTTAATGGAATCAGCAGTGTTTAGGCCTCCTTACATAAAACTGTGCTGTAATGTTGGAAATCTAAATATTTAGGCAGGCAATACTTTAAGAACAAATGGATCTCAACCTTTTCCATGAAATTAAGAGGCCAGGTCATATTATGACATTTTCTCTTAAGAATGTAAATGTTAATCAATTTTTTTTAGCATTTATGATGTGTACTGTATAATATCACTACACTCTCAAGGACAAAAATAGGAGCCATACATCATTACCTCATGCTTCCATTCAAATATCACAGGTGCCCTTTTTTCAATAAACAGATTTTGGAAATCATATGTAAAAGATAAATAATAGTTACTTAAATTTAATTTAATTTAATAGTTAATAGTTACACATTGGCTAAATCTCATGTAAATATTTCATATTAATATTAATTTTAATTATGATATTCAGTTTTAATGTTAGTAAATTTTAGAGTACGTATAAAATACTAATAGAAAATATAACTAATATAAAATGTTATAATGTTGATGTTTTATAATACTATAATGCTAAAAAATAAAATATTGTTATTATATTCTAAAATCCTGTCTCAGGTTTACAATTTTAAGTGCTATAAATTATTTACTCAGTTTACCTTAACTTGTAAGTGAGAATAATTGATATGAAAAGATTTGGCCCTGTCATGCCATATTGCATCAGTTAAATCTAGGTTAAACAATGTTAAGTCAGTTAAACAAACCCTTTTAAAACAATATCTTATACCAGTGATGGTAATAAACAGTAATTAAGTTTAGACTAAATTATTATTATTAATCATTCATAATGATCATTATATATTTTTATGCAATGAAAGCAACAATATTAAACTACTGCTAAACCATATATTACTTAAAGCTTTTTTTAAAGGAATTTTATAATATTGTCACAAAATGATAAATTATGATGATACTCAATTAGTGCATTTCTTTTTATGTTTTCAGAGATGCTCCAAGAAAAAGCCTCAGCTGTGGCTGATGAAGGTGTGACTGTGGCACAGTCGGGTGAGCTTGCTGAGCTTGCTACTGACTCCTCACATCTGGGCTTACCTGTGGCCCCGAGCATCCACCACAACAATGAAGTCGACCAGGTAAAACAAAGCCTAACGTTCTGACACTCTTTAGACTGCCTTCTTAATAAAGGGAAAAAAGTGATATTTTTTGTAGAGAGCAAAATTACAAAAAAAGTGAGGATCCTACATAAGTTTTACATTTTACATAAGTTCGGTAATAGATTAAGGAAACCAATTTAAATTCCAGTTGCATTTCTTTGCAGATAAAATCAAATTATTTTAACACAATAACCTGAAAACTGGGTGCTGACCTACTCTTTCTTTTTTTGTACATGAAGAACATCGAGAACATCAAAGTAGTTCTTCATGAGAGGGAACTTTGGAAAAGGTTCCACGAAGCAGGAACAGAGATGATCATCACTAAAGCAGGCAGGTGAGTGAGTTACCCTTCACTAAAGTTCTGAGAAGGGGAATATGCAGGAACTATGATCACTATTTTCTGGAAAGGTGCTTTGTGCCAATATCTGCTGTTAAAAGCACCATACGAAAAATGTACTGAACTATAGAACAAATTAAATATCAATGAGGAATCATTTATTCTAATATTTTAAAAGATTTAACAGAAATCATCACTACATAAAGTATTTATAAGGTTTGATTCTACCAGCATAAAGCAAGGGTGAATTCCTATGTCCATGAATGTTTAATTGGAAACACAAATGGCTGCCTTGTGCGTTAGATTTAATGCACAACGTGGATTAGGAGCAGGAGCTTGAGCATTAAGCAGAGAATGAGTCAGTGGTTTCTGCCAGTCATAGCCTGCCATTTCTCAAGGTATCTATGTGGGAAATGTATAAGGTCACCACAATTTTTCTTTAATGCTGTAACCTTGTGAAAAATGGGCCCTCCTTTATCCAGCTGATAGAGTGCACAACTATTCCTCTTTGAAGAGATAAGCGGTGCACTATCACACAGCTGCAAAGGAGATTGTCTTCTCAGGCAGTATTTCTACGATAGACGAACACATTTTCTATGCGGTTTAGCATAAAAAATTTCTACACGGCTTGGTTCGATGAAGTAAGACAAATGTTCGTTGTTTTTATTTTCCTTAAGAACTATTTGTCATCTATTTGGTGAACTATTAGTCTTAACAGAAATCACCAACTTACCTCTGTGAATGGATCTTGTTACATAAACAGGGACTGATTTCATGCAGTAGTTCTCATCATAGTGTTAAGTTACCGAGGGTGTCAAGCTGTGTCTGCGCTGTGTAATCTTTCGCTTTACTGGCTCATGCTGGCTGTTTCTGCACATTAACAGTCAGAATTGTTAGAGGGCAGTGTGGATGGGCATAGCAGAAAATGAATGATACAGTTATGAGTAATGAACACCAAAATGCAGTGCCAGTTTCATTAAGTATAAAATCTTCTACATTCTACATTAAATGATAAACGTTAATTTTTAAATGTATATCTCTGTTAGAGACAAAATGAAGAAGGAAAATAAAAGGAGACCTAATAGGGGACAGTGATGCAATGTGAACTGCATGACTCTAGTTTTAATCACAATAAACTCTACAATAGATTGTTGACTGAATTGAATTGACTGTTGACTGCAGGTCAAGCTAAATTAAATATTTCTAACACATGTCTAAACTGGAGACTTGATAGATTGTTGATCATTTTTGTTCAGTCTTTTAATCTTTATGGCATCATTAACATTTGAACCAGCATGAGATAATGTGTTTTTGTTAGGGGAAAAAAAAGCTGTTGAAAAATGTTAGAAAATCTGTTAAATAAATCAGTTTGTATGGTCTAAACAGCACTGTATGTAAAATCATACCAATTTCAATAAGTGCAAACAATACTGCGAAATTCAAAAACTAGATTGTAAATTTACTGGAGTGTGGGATTTATACTACTTTTACTTTTTATTCTATAATACTATAAAATGTTTTATAAGATATTTATCTGCAATATCTTATTTAATATTTTTATCTAATGGCTCCTTAAACAGCCCCATGCTTCCTTTTGGATAAAGGCATGTACCACATGAATAAATACAAATATTTCAGCAGATTTAGATAAGACATTTTTCTGGGCAGAGAAAGTGAAAAATACTGAGCAGTAGTGCATCAGTGAGTGAGAAAGCAGTCCACACCCTTAGGGTGTCTATTCTACACAGCTGAACTCTGGAAGAACTCCTCAGAGTGATCGTGAGTGGCTTGTTATTGCATGAGTATGTCCAAGACTCCAGCATGTTCATGGCTGTTGAGAGTGAGAGCAGCCGGCCGGTGTGAGCCATCTCATTGTACACACGCCGTCAGCGAGCGCGCTCGGGGGCACTGATCAGCGTCTCCCAGGCTCCAACGGGGCCCAGTGCTCCATCATCCCCCATCTTTTTGATCTTTGCTTTGCTGCCGCTTCCCACAGACAGGATGGATCACTGGCAGAGCAGACGTGTGAGAGAAAGAGAGAGGGAACACGCTAAAAGAAACAGCTGGCAGTACGCGTATGCTGACACACTCCTTATCCTTTACCATTCCACACATACACATTCACATGTTGAGTGTAAAGAAGACACGTCCATGTAGAAACATTAGGCTAGAGAGAAAGTCATATATATTAACAAAAAATACTTTGTGATTATGGTTGGAGAAATTTGGAAATTATACATGTTCGCTCCAGGCTGTTTAAAGTAAGCAGCACGACCAAATTAAAAATATTTCATTACATTATCCGTCATCCAGCCCCTATTAGTATTCATTTTAGAAAGTGACACAAAGAATTTTAAAAATGAATTTGCAGTGCTGGGAGATGTTGAGAAGGGGAGAAGACACTGGTAGCAGCCTGCTTCAGAGTACAATCTTACAGGGGGCTCTGTTTCCGATCGTCCTACAGCTTAAAGCACCTCTCTGGGATTACCCCATCCAGCTTGATATCCATGATTGGATTTCAGCTCTGGACCAGACACAGAGCTTACCTTGGTCTGGACCAGACACTGATCTTACCTCAGTGCAATCCCAGCTCTCGCTCTGGGTATTAGAGCTAATGTTATCTTGGCTGCCCTTCACATGCCACTCTTCAGCCACAGGCCTTTGAAGCTTTACTCCTGCACACAAAGTTGAGAGCTTGCACTTTTGCAGCCATTTATTTAGAATATAGAGACAGTTATAAATGTATGACTGCTGGTTGAACCTGTTGTCAAAGGAAGCCCCAGATAAACCGATGCTCTATGGTGGAACTTTTGGAGGCCAGTGACATACGTGCTATATAAACTGCTGTCCATTCTGAGCCACCATTAAAAAGCACTTAAGGTTTATATGAGCACTAGTTCCTCTTGCATCTTACTTTGACGCACATGGGATGAAATGAGGGCTTTTTTTTTTTGATCATGGAAGGTAGCGCCATTGATGTATTTTATGGCTGGTATGTCTGGTATATTAACATATTCTGTCTGTCATCCTGGCTTTTCTTGTGTTGCTACCATATTTCACAGAGCCGGTATACCAACAAACTATGACTGTAACTATGAGATTTAATCACCTTGTGTGTCCTAGAAGTAGAGTTGCTATTTGATCGTTCTGCTTATTCCCCTATAAAACTCTTCCTCTGATGTTCTTACATATAAGGGTCACTTGGCGAAACCAAAGAGTCATTACTTATCACTCAAGAGACACCTCAGAGTAGCAGAGATTTATATAAGGTTATTCAAAGATAAAATCAGTTCCAGAGAGGATTCTTAGGAAAGCACGTGATCTAGAAAAACAGAATAGCTAAGTAAACCTCTATAAAAGTGCAAATAAAACAAGTGACATTGAAGTTTGCTGTGTTATGTGTAAGAGATACCATGGAAAGATACAAACATAGGTGTGCATTGTATACTCTTTGTATCAGTTGGTAAAATGATATAAAATAAATCTTTTAACTTATTTTTTACTCTTTAATTTTCTCTAAATTTTAAAAAATCCTGTGTTTTTTCTCTGTCGAGGCGGATGTTCCCCAGCTACAAAGTAAAAGTCACAGGGATGAATCCAAAAACAAAGTACATCCTACTAATCGACATTGTTCCAGCTGATGATCATCGTTACAAGTTCTGCGATAACAAGTGGTAAGTCAAGGTCCCTTGCTGTATCCATATTTTTAATTCTTATCTCCACCAAAACTGGCTAGAAATTAAGATAAGTTTCATTCAGTGCTAAGTCCACTTCAGTCTTTTTAGTGCTGTAAGCTATTCTAGAAATGTATTTGTGATCTTTTAAGCTGGCTGGACTGTAGCTTGCACCTCAAGGCAACTGAGTTCACTAACTAGTTTGCAAGGCTGCAGATTAGCACATATAACCCTGTTTTAAGATGTCCACATTATTTATGTGTTTATCCTCTTGCCTTTGAAGAAGGAACCATGCATAAATCTCCTCTACGCTCACATCTGCAATCTTTGCATGAGTAGATCCATCAGTCTGTATCAGATCTGTCTTTAGCAAGGGGCTTGATCGTGGCACATCTGGTTTTTGTCACCTCTATTGTCCCCTTTATTTAACTGTAATGTAAAATCAGTGCATTACAACTAAACTGTTCCTATAAAAAATGTTTCTCTATCAGAATCTGGAGTGAAACACTCATTAAGGGAACATTGATTACCATACAACTCTATTGCTACACTGCTTAATGTTAGCTGTTGCTGGGAATTGTCATTAGCACACAGTTAATTATTCCAAGTTGCTGGCAAGCAGCCTGTCAAAACCAACGGGCTAAGAACAACAGGGTAATACATGTTGTCCTCTGTGTGACCCTGAGCCTCTGGCAGTGCCACCAAAGCAACCCATGAAATGTATTAACAATTGGCCCCATTGAATGTGTATAACACAGAACATGCAAAAACAAAACCATTCTTTTCCGTAAACTGCACATTCCTTCAAGAGAACCCACATTTTATGACCAATTTTTAGCGATGTGCAGGATAGACTGGGATTTCAGTCTTTGCCAGTGTTGGTTCTGGCGTTCCTCAGCGACACCTTAGAGGCACATAATTAACAATGATGTTACAGTCAAAGCAGCCACCCCTGGTTTTGAGGAATTATTCCTCTAATGCTATGGGCATAAGCATTGTGTATTATAGATGGTGTATCTATAATGTCATTCTGAAAAGAAGGCTTCCTTTGGCAACCTATAGCTGTGTGTGAAAAATTGCCTTTGGTGTAGACACAGCATGGTTGTGGTCAGCAACAGACTCTTTAAAGTGAAACAGTGCTACATTTGAAAGCCACAGCTTTGTGGTTTTGTATAAAGTGCAGATATCATCTCTCATTTCTTTAGGATGGTGGCTGGAAAAGCAGAGCCGGCCATGCCCGGGCGGCTCTACGTCCACCCTGACTCTCCTGCAACAGGAGCTCACTGGATGAGGCAGCTGGTCTCGTTTCAGAAGCTAAAATTAACAAATAACCACCTGGACCCTTTTGGACATGTAAGTGTTTTCTAAAAAATGTGCATTATTATAACACAATAGTGCATTATTATAATGAAATATACTTTATATAAAACACGTCCATCCAGCAAGATCACTTGATCATACAAAGATTAGTCTTTGAGATGCACCATCTGCAATATCGTACAGTGAGTCCTTGCTATATTCCAGCCACTTGGTTGAATTTACATTATTTTCTAACAATTCTCACTTCCTGTGCTATTTTTAACATTATTTCTTAACTGCTTGATCTGTCTCCTCAAGAGTAATGACAGAAAATGTGAAGAAGGCCAAGTTGGAAATCAAATGAGTGCTTTTAGTGATATAGTGCAACAGGGAGTCAAAAAAGAAAGAACAGATGAAAAAGTTGGTGACAGCTTGTTTTAGGGAGACACATCTATCTTAAGAATTTACTCAACCACATCAGTTACAGAAAGCTAGCATTAACATTTGCATTCTTACAGCGAGTAGCTGAAGAATTTCCCCCGCTAATTTATAGACAAGTCAGTAAGAGACAGTCTCAGTAAAATGATGATGCGCATCACTTATTATAGAAATAAGCCAAAGGGAAAATGCATTATAGTGATGTATCATAGATAAAGGTGTTCTTAGGCACAATGTGAAGCACAGCACCAGTACTGCATATATTGATCATCTCTTGGTTAACTATAAGATAGACTGGGAATTTTAAAAGAAGTGTTACAAATGTATTGTTGTAAAATTCTAAGTGATGACCTGTGGTTATGGGACAAAACATGTCTGTTAAGTAACCGTTAAATAGTGAAAAAAGGATTGATCATGGTCTTATTAAGTGTGTCTAATCAACACAACAGATGGAACATTACCAGTTTAGACAGAAGGGAATATTGGATTTACTCTACAACCAAAAAACTTGCTCTATGCTTGCAGACAGAGGAAGGCAGAACAGAGGTATTTCATGTAAACTTCATATAATGGATTAAATCCAGATAGACTAAGATAAAGGGAAAGGGAGAGCAGAACAGAGGTGAGGAGTGTGACCATGGCAGTGCTGCCCAGAGGGCCCTTGGGATAGCTTGTCTGAAGTCATCGCATCAGAGGCGAGCTCATTAGATTCATAACCTGTCGGATTCATGCAGGCTTGGTCTGTCAGGATTAATTGAGTGATTGGGAAGTGATAAGGGTGAGTAATGAGGCCAGTAAGAGGCTGCTGAGCTCCATTGATGACCACAACCAAGAGCTTCTCACACTGGGAGTCACTGCAGCCTAGCTAGTACAGAGTACACAAACAGAAGAGCACATCACACCACATTGACTGCAGGATTCACTGACAAAAAAAAAAATACAAATAGACTTTCAACAATTTGTCACAGCTTTGGAAACACAGACTTTACTGTATTATTATATGGAACAAGGAGGTAACTTAAGCAGCATAAACAGTCCCCTCCAAAAGCACTGGAATGGCAAGGCCAATTCTTTTGTTTTTTGCTATACACTGAAGACATTTGGGTTCAAGATCAAAAGATGAATATGTAACAATATATCAGAATTTCAGCTTTCATTTCCTGATATTTACATCAAGATGTGTTAATCAACTTAGAGCATGGCACCTTCGTTGGCAGTCCACTGAATTTTTAGGTGATCAGAATTATTACAACAGATAGCCTTAAAATAAATTAAAGTAAATAACACTTAATATTTGGCTGCATATCCCTTACTTGCAATAACTGCATCAAGTCAGCGACCCACTGACATCACCAGACTGTTGTAGTCTTGGTTCCAGAACTTTTGTGGCTCATCTCTGTATTTCTTTGTGAATTCCAAACTGGCCTTCCAATTCTTACTGCTGATGAGTGGTTTGCATCTTGTGGTATGGCCTCTATATTTCTGCTCCCAAAGTCTTTTTGAATGGTGGATTGTGATACCTTCACGCCTACCCTGTGGATGCTTGTGCAATGGCTCTTATTGATTTTCCCTCTTTTCTCAGCTTCAAAATAGCTTGCTTTTCTCCCATAGACAGCTCTCTGGTCTTCATGTTGGTTTATCCTTTTTAACAACAAATGCAGTCTTCACATTGTTTAAAACAATCAATATAACAGGGCCCACCTGGGCAACAAGCAACACTGGTCAGTCAAATGTTCCAGTATTTTTGATCACTTGAAAAATGGGTGGGTTTAAACAAAAGGTGCCATGTTCTAAGTCATTTAACACATCTAGATGTAAATGTCAGGAAATGAAAGCCGAAATTCTGATCTATCATCTAATATTAATCTTTTGATCTCAAACACAAATGTCTTCAGTGTACAGCAAAAACAAAAACATTCCAATACTTTCGGAGGGTGCTGTAGTTCAAGCACAGGTACAAGCAGGTTGACCTAAGGTCGCTCTCTACACACTAGAGTTTGTGACTTTTCTTAAGGGAGAAGCTCAGGGAGTCATAATAAAATTCTGTAAGAGTCTGTAATAAAAGGGATGACTTTGATGCTCATTGGCCCTGACACAGCTGTGCTGTGGTTGACCCTGAACTAACGCTCCAGTGAGCATCCAACAAACAGCCCCTATGAGCAGACTGGTGCCAGAGCGGCCTGCCACCTTTCACATCTGTACACACACACTAATTGGATTACTTACAATGCAACATAGTGCAAAAGTGCCTGGACATTCTTTTATAGATCCTTCCAAATTATATGGAACTATAAAATGCTGTTTTCTATTGTTTGCAGAAACTCCCACCCATATATGTAAATTTCGATGTTACAGTGAAGTTTTTCCTCACTATGACATTTATATTGAATTTATAGAGGTCATTTTTGAGTTCGAGTACAGTATATTTGCTAGTCTTTCATTGACCTTTTACACAAATTCAATTACAAAAAATAAATATTTTGTAGAATTTATACTGATGTGCTAATTGGTGAGCACAGCTGGTTTAAAAACTACATTTATTACACAGCATACTGCAGAGACATGCCACGACAGTGCAGAAGCAGAGCAGATACCACTGCCAGTTTTACCTTAAGCCACCACAAGTGGCTATAGTAATCCTCTTTGGCCAACATTGTGGTTTCGTGGCAAAAAGCGAGTGAGAGGGAAAACAATGAAATGCTTGCCCTTCGGATAACTGATGATTATTTTAATGACTATCCCAAATCACTGTGCTACTAGTAGCTAACCTAATACAGCTTTAAATATTTACATAACATTATTTACAGTAAAATTACACTATGTTACTGTTATGATAGCTAGGTCATTTCTGTACATACCACAAATGATATACCAGGAGCTGTTGATCAGTATTTAGCAAATAATTACAACAAAATGCTTGACAACCACTTGTTATTGGAAATGTTACACATATCAAATCTGAATAATATTCCAACAGTAACTATGTCATAAACTACAGGTGGAGTCCTACCCAGTGTAGGGTTTGTTCTAGCTACCCTTCCACCTTTCGGTGATAACCCCATACCTCAAAGTCTGTCATATCTGTTGAATTATCAAAATCCACAAAAATGAACACTCTCTTCTATTTATTTGGGGCAAACATATGATATAACAATGTATTTCTACTCCCAGATCATCCTGAACTCTATGCATAAATACCAGCCCAGGTTGCACATCGTCAAAGCAGATGAGAACAACGCCTTTGGTTCTAAGAACACGGCCTACTGCACCCATGTGTTTCATGAGACCTCATTTATCTCTGTGACATCATATCAAAACCATAAGGTAAATACTAGATTATATTTATAATCACATGTCTAAGTACATCAAAATATGCACCAGAAGCTTACTTGATGTGATGCGTAATTTCCACCCAAAGAAAAAAAATGACATACAATCCTAAAGCTATCTTGTTTTTGTAGATTACCCAGTTAAAGATCGAGAACAATCCCTTTGCCAAAGGTTTTCGTGGTAGTGATGAAGGAGACCTTCGAGTGTCCAGACTCCAAGGGTGAGCACAGTAAAAATAATTTTTAAAAAAGTGACATACCAGTAAATAAAATGTAGCAAACCTAAAAAGTTATATAAATATGTTTCTGAATATGAGAACATATTTCTAGGAAAGACTACCCAGTGATTTCCAAAAACATGGCACGGCAACGGCTCATCACATCACACACCCATCTGGCTGGCAAGTTAAGTGCAGGGGTACTGAGTGGTCACCCGCAGGTCCACTCTCATTATCAGTATGATAGTGGGGTCGCTCTGTCCAGTTCTGACCCACAGGAGCATCTATCCAACCCATTTCCTCCTGGCAGAGAATCCAGTCTGCTTTACCATTGCTTCAAGCATAGAGGTACTACAGTATAGTGTCTGGTAAAATCTGTCTTTATATCTTTATGATCTTCTATATATCCTTATCAGTATGGAGATACAGTGTATTTCACTACCAGTTCACAGCCAAGTTCTTTCAAACATTAATACACTTCTTTTAAAATTAATTTTGTAATCTATGTCTCTTAACTGCCCCTTTTCCTAGAGAACAACAGGCATTTGGAGCTGGGCTGCAAGCGGCCCTACCTTGACACGGCACCCTCAGCTGTTTCAGAGGAGCACTACTTCCGCTCCCCTTCTTCCTACGAGCCCTCTTTACTGTCTCACCCCTACTGTGGTGAAGCATTGGGCTCTAGAGAGGCCTGTATGTATGGAGGTATGGATGGTGAGGCAGGAGCTGTAGGTGTAGCTAATACTGAGGACATGCCTCCACCCTCCCTGAACTGCAACATGTGGGCATCAGTCCAGCCCTATCCTCGATATGGTATGCAGACTGTTGAAGCTGTACCCTACCAGTCCTTCAGTGCTCACTTAACAAGCACAGCCACCACTGCATCCATCGTCTCTCATCACTCAGCATCTATGCAACGACCACAGCCTGCACCTCAGGTTCCAGACCTGGTGTCTTTTGGTACACAGCGGGCTTTGCCACCAGTACCGTCTTCCTCTTCCTCCTCTTCCTCGTCCCCTTCTGGTGCTTCCTCATGTGACAGATCAGCCCATCTGCCGCTGTACCACAGGAAGCCTGGGTCACCTCTGAGAGTCCACAGGGATTTCTCAGCCTACCCAACCCAAAGCCATGCATCATCGAGAGAGCCGGTGTACCAGTATCAGATGGGCCTCAACAGCATAGGGTCCCACTGGACTGACAGCTAAGACAAGAGGCATAATACCACTGTATTGTTTAGTCTGATGTTTGTGTCACCTTAGAGTCACACACTGCCTCTAAGAACCCCAAAGAGATTATTTTTCTATACAGCCATATTTCCAAATTGCCAAGTTAATATGCAAGTATCATACTGATATAGTAAGTGCAGAATATGTAAATATACAGCAATGTTCAAAAGTTTGGAGACACCAGTCATACTTTATTTTAAAATCATTATTTCATTCCCCATAAACTCATACAATCTAGCTCTAAATAATATAATCTAGACAATAAGATGGTTTGCTTCATTTTTAAAGTATTTGGGGAAAAAACATTATTATTAAATGATTAGTAATATACAGAAATTATACTGTATATGTGTAACAGTTTCTCCATAAAGCCTGCCTTTGGATTTGATCTCCATTGTTCAAATATATGGCATTCTGGATTTTAATTTTGTTATAATATATATCGATGCCATACAGTTGTAGATTATGCTGATACATCAGTAAATGATCATATCTTGGTTTACAGCTTGTGGCAAATGATTTGAAACCTATGAAGGTGCATATGGCTAGCTTCACTTTACAGTAACATTATCTACAGTATATGGACCTACAACAAAATGGATTTTATATTATTTAAAATACTGAGTTAAAACTTTGAGTGGTAAATCCACACTTTTGAAGAGTAATGTATAGAACGCATAAAGCATTAATTTGCTCTATCAATGTCATATTTATTTGTGTATGGTGTATGTTTATAGTTGTGCTTGCAATTACATTGGATGTAACCATGCATAAGCACTGCACTGAATGCACCAAGAGACCATTAACTATAGCTTAAGGATGTTCAAAATGTTTCAGTGCCAATGGTGTGTTAAAGCACAAAATGTCTATACTATATGATGTCAGTATAATGAAGGAGACATTGAGGTTAATGAATTGAACAATTTGAGGTTTAACAATACATTTTTGGATAGTTTAGCACAAAATCAGTTCCACATTGAGTGGGGTATCAGTTTTTTGGCTTAGATAACTAGCTAAGATGCTGTTTTAGAATCCAGCCCTAATTACACTGAGCAAAATATGAGGAAAAATACCTTCTAGTGAATATAGTTCACAACAGTCAATTTACCCATAAATTCCGAAGATACTGGATGGGATATGATCTTTAACCCATTAAGGCCAACATTTTGTTGGAAATTAAATAGTTCCATATAATTTGGAAATTTATGTACTGTGGTCTGTTGATAACTACTAGAAATCACTATATAAAAATATGTTGTGGGCTATATTTCACAGCACTATCGAGTTCAGAGGCTGTAGCACAATTCAAAAGTTTTCATCAGTTCCTCTTTAGACTTTATGTACTTTGAGCTCAATACGTTGATGTGGCCCTAAATGAGCTTTATTCTGAACCCTGTGATGTGTGTCCATACAGAATTTGACATCCCAACAATGTGTGCTGAGAGCACCAAATTATAGTTCTGATTATGGCATTAAACTCAATCCAACATGGTACACTTAACATAACTGGACATCAGAGAGGGTCTGCACAACCAGATGGAGGCTTTAAGAGTGATCCTTAAGCCAAGAGGAGAGAAGAACAGAGATCTGTTAAGATGTCCAAGACCAAAGACCCAAAGGGCTGAGCCCTTACAAGACTGAAAATGTAAAACAGCAGGCAAATGTCCATAACACAAACTCAAAAAGGATGAACCAGACATTGGTAAGCCTGCTCACTGCTCATTAAGAAAAAAAAGGATGTATCTGAAAACCATATGTTGGTCTGGTGACCTGCATGATCCAATTTGCTTTGGCTTCAACATGTAACAAAACCCATAATGATTTTAGTTTTTTGCACACCTGTTGAATAAATGGTACTCTTTTTGTCTCATAGTCAGTGTCTAAAATGGGCCTGTATTAGACACATGTTTAAACCAAGGTAATCCAATCATTGTGCTCACTGAATTAAAACAGTGGTACATTTTAAACTGTCGACATTTCAAAGCAAACTACCATGAATGGTTACACTTTGAGATAGGAGACCACACTGTACTTCCTGCAGTGTTCGGTAGCTTTCAGTACATTTTCCCCCTTGTAGCATGCGCAATGAAATCAAATGATAATGATGTCAGAGGGTCATCATAGATCTATGCATCATTAATCATGGCCCCTCTGACTCTAGCAATGAGTTACTAAGAGCATAATCACATTATTCAGCTATCAGGGATAAATACTGCATTCAGGGTAACTATATTATACAGATTTAAAACCAATAAATACTTTTGAAAGTAACCTTTCAGTATGGTTTGTTTAGTGAGCAAATCCAATGTTGCATGAGTTTCCCCCACTGATGGTCTTCCGTTCAACCCAAGGTTATTAGGGTTGGTGTGTAGTTAAAGGAAATGTAATCCTAACAAATATAAATGACAGAACCAATGCTAGGGATGAGACCAATTTATTCAAGCAGTTATAGTGGAACCCCTGAGAAATGTAACTTTAGTGATGCACATTGTTTTACAGGGTCTTTCTTCCATATGAAGCAGCTACTTGGATAATACAACAGCAACAATGTGTCTATAGACTTAAATCTTCTCCAAATGGATAAGAGAATATTTTCTAGTGAAACTATTTTAACATTTGCAATGCTTTGAACGCTGATGTGAATTGAGTTTTCAGTGAGAAATGTAAGCCAACATTCAAGACCATAAATCACAAGTAAGGTTTTATACAAGCTTTTATTGTGCAACATCAACAATAATGAGTAAGGCGGTCACTTGATGTTACTGGAGTGAAGCATACAGTTGACTCAGGGTTTATTACAAAATAAAATTTAGTGGCAATCACGCAAAAACCCTAAAGAGTGTGAAAATGCAGATCACTGCTGACTCCCCTGAGCAGGCACAAGAGTCCTGATCCTAGAACAAAACCGGAGTGCTGATGGAACCAACCAGATCTAAGGGAAAGAGAAGAACAGAGACTCTGTTTCTTTTGAAAAGTGCCAAAAAAAACTTAATGATATACACTTTAGCTACGTATTCTATGAAGGAATTCCAATGCTATGATAAATGAGCTTGCTATGATTATCTCTGCTTTAAGATAGATGGCTCCATTGCCCTGAGGTTGAGATCGAGAGCAATATACAGTGAGGAGAGTTCTATTGCCGGAAGCATCATGTGGTTTTTTAATCTGCTTTTAAAACTGACCCACTCGCTCATGCTTAAGCCCACCCCTGATAAATCTCAGATCACTTAAAAAGAACCTCTGCTCATTGTCATCTGATCAAAACTTAACTGGATGCTTTTTTTTCTGCTGAAGCTTCTTTCATAGGATATAGGAAGACAACCTAGACCTTAAAGATTTATAAGATTTAACTTCCCACATAAAAAGTACTCTATCACCATTAAAGAGAAGTCAGGTTTAAGCCCCACATAGAACACTATAGCTTGCAGTATCTATTTGTGCAAAAATGGGCCTTGGGGGCATCTGGAACTCATTGGGGTGTATCTGGCCGTGCCTCTCCCCTCCTCTACCTTGCCCTTCTCCCGCCGCTTCCCACTGTTGCCCCTAAATCCTGTCTGAGAGCTGCCTTGGCTGGGCACACTCTGACCTGGGAGCTTAAGTCTCTTTCTCTTGTAAAAGCAGGACCTTCTTTCCGAAAAAGCACTCAGAAACACGCTTTAAATACTTTAGAGGAGATTTAATATCAAGTCCATTACGGCCTTTTTGGAGCCCAGTAAATAGTCAATTAGGGGATCATTTTGATTCAATCCACATGCAGCCGGATCTGCTGGGGCGACCAGATGGCGTTGCATGCTCAACGCCCCACCACTGCTGTTTGGGTGCAACACTGAGGTGACTGAGAGAGAAGGGACACTTTACAGAGAACACAGTTATTCCACTCTCCCTCTCACCTGGCTACAGACTCCAAACAAATGTGGTTATGTTTATGTTCAAACGCAGCAACTTACTCAAAGTAATGTTATCCATGCTAGCTAGTTACATATTCTGTATGGTCCATAACAGCAAAACAGTTTAGTGGGGTGAGTTAAGGCTAGTGGAAAACTAAAAGGTGGGCTCAAAAGGGAGGGACATACTGGTAGAAGTTCAACTTTAGTGGTGGGACACACTGTGGCAGTGCTCCTTGATCAAAAGATACATCTGGTTGGCTCCAATAAAACATAAACCTAACTAAGAGGCTTTAGATAAAAGCAGCAATAAAAATTATTAATTACATTGTGTGAGGACCATGGATTACAGTTTTTATCCACTGGGTTATATAAAGGCCTCAGAAGGCGATGTACAACGTGTTGTGATGGCAAAAGAACACAGTCCCGCAAACAAGAACAGGCATAAGGAATAAAACTCTGGCTTAGCTTTATTTCTCTAATTGGCTATTTAGCCAATCAGAATAAAAAGCAGAAATCCGAATAACACTGTCTCCTATCCAAATCCATACATCAATAAAATATGCACGTTTGTAGAAACCATGGCACCATCACAGAGACTACTTCGATGGCTCCAATGAATGCAGAAGCTAGGTCTGCAAATGACTTCAATAGAATTGCATGGCAAGTATATAAAAGCAAGTCGTTAGTTTAGAATGTGCATATGTGTATCTGCGTTTGTCACAGGGAAAGAGGGATATACCCACAACAGAAAGATGTTGAGTCATTTGTGAGAGTCATGTTTTTGGGGTATAACCCCTTCCTATAACCCCTGCCACAAAATCTCAGCTGGTATTAAGGTGGGAACATGAGAAAAATTGTCTGGTTCAGTTCAGTATGCTTGTCCAGGTTCTTGAAACACTTTGCCTCTTACTGAAATTTTCCAAGTAAGGTTTGACTTTTAACAACCCCAATTATGTTTGTCTATAATCCCACCTTAACTGTTGTTTAGTGGCAATGGCTGCAGGGAAGGCTTAAGCGCTAAGTCCTGCTAGCTCCTTAGTTGGATAAGTAAAAGGAAGGAGGCGTGGGGTCTGTAATAGTTTGGCCTGCCCTGTCACACGTCTTTAACCCATTACTCTCGATAGACTTGGAAAAAAAATTGCTCAGCACTTATTAATTTGTTTTTGTAGTACCAAACGGAGTGTAAATTGATACATTTGGTTCACTTATTACTTTGATAAGATTAGTTTCGCATGACACGTAATGAAACAAATCAAAAAGCAAAAAAAAAAAAAAAAAAACAAACAAACAAAAAAAAAAAAAAAAAACATTGGCCGAGTGGCATGTAGCACTGTAAACATCCTCATAAACCTCCTTCATTCACTGGCCAGAAATATAGCAATGGGAAAAAGGCAAACAAACCTTTGCCAACATGATGCTCAATAAGTTATTAGATAATTATATAACTAGTTTTAAACATTTTATGTATCATATCCACATTTTATTTTGCCTTTCTGTTCTTCCAAATATCCAGAGCACCTTCTGTAGCATGTCCGAGGCTCTACAGCTCTGTTCTTTAGCTCAGTTTAGCAGTTCACAGCTACAAAAATGCCTCCCGCCACCCAAAATATATGGCATGCCTGGTTCACTTCCTGTACATGGGTCAATTCACTGCAATTGAACCACACAAGCTCAAATGGAAATGGATCGAGACCAGCTCGCTCAGATGGTCTTGGACCAGTTACTACGGTCCACACCTAAATGCATGCCTAAACAAATTACAACAAATAGAAAAACATACGAGAGTTCAATTCATATGGACTAAATACTCTATAGATGAAGCACACCTTTAGGAATACCTGGATAAATTGACTGTTCATATGAAGAAAGTGTATGTAATAGTTCAAGCTGCTAAGAGAGTTTTGTTAGTTAGTCAGTCACAAGTATTTACATGTGTCATGTGGTTTTCCTAAAAATATTTTTGCGGTTTTTAACACATTTATTTTATTGTAAACGAAGAAAGGAATGGCTCATGTATTTAAAATAAAATAAAAAAAAAAAAAAAAAAAAAGAAAAGCAAAGTGTCCGAAAAACCTTTGATTAGCAGTGTACATTGGTACTTCCGTAAAATGAATAGACATGTCCTTGCAACATATACAGCACTCCACAACATTTCACTTTTCACATCTCACAAGTCACAGAATCGGTGCTACAAACAGGTAGGAGTTGCTTCACAGTGCTGCTACAATCCAAATTGCCAAAATTTGCTTTTGACCATTGTTTCATCGCTATGGACGAGCCTTCCCTCCCTGCTCCCCCATTGCATTTGTATTTAATGAATAGAGAGATTGTGTTTACAGTAGTGGATTCCTCAAGCTGCCCCTGCAGTCTTTTTACTCTCCCACACCCCAGCACTCCTTTAAAGGCACTGCTCATTTACGGAAGTGGAAAACCAATTTGTTTAAGCCTGAGGCTGGGCTTATGCTTTGCTCACATGAACCAGAACCTCCAGAACACAGATATTTGTTTGTAGACCAAAATAACAAACCCTTACCTTCTAGACAAAAATATGTAAAATAGGGTTGGACTACTGGGATGGTCTAGTGAGACTGTTTTGATAAAATGGAGCAAGTCTGCTTGTACTGCCTAAATGTTCCATGAAATGAAGTTGACGTCCTCCCCTTTGTTGGCTTTCACCATCCAGGGCGTCAATCCCCTCTACTGGTTAAACTGTGTGAGTGCAGAACATGGGACACTTCTATGTTCTATGTGTAATTTAACAACTTTATTATAATGTGTGTATGGCCATACAGAGAGGGAAAATAAATATTTGGACACTTCTATTTTTTATTATTATTTCATACACTTCCAGTGCATATATGCACTTCAAATTTACACACAATGTTTTCATAAATATGAACAAAAAAACTTTTGTATGTCAGTAAAAAGAGTAACATATTACATAATGGACCACTTTTCAGACAAAAAACATCATGAAGATTACTTGCAAAAACAGAAGCAAGTGTAACAGTGAAAGTCTCCAGAAGAACTGTTAGAGAATCTCCAAGGTATTTAGAAAAAACAGCAACTTACCAGCCAATTTCCTTCTATAACTTCTAAAAATGTACCTGAGAATACTGATGCTATATATATATATATATATATATATATATATATATATATATATATATATATATATATATATATATATATATATATATATATATATATATATATATATATATTAAAAATACACACACAGACAGGTCCATATGTATTTAGACAGTCACACAATTTTCATAATTTTGCCTCTGTACACCACCACAATGGATTTAAAAAGAAGGTGTGATTGAAGTGTAGACTCAGAAAAATAACTAATTCCTAAATGGTTAATGCAATATTTTTGTTAAACCCTTTGAAATAAAGCTGAAAGTCTACACTTCAATAACATCTTCATCAACAGCAGGATCTGTCATGCATTATTCCTTACATGTACTTCCCTCCAAAAGGAATGGAACAGCAAGGCCAATTCTCTCTCTCTCTCTCTCTCTCTCTCTCTCTCTCTCTATACACTGAGGACATTTGGGTTTAAGATCAAAAGATGGATAAGAAATGAGAATCTCCTGAGATGAGATCAGAATTTCATTTCCTGATATATACAGCTAGATGTGATAAACAACTTAGAACATGGCACCTTTGGTGGCAGTCCACCAGTTTTGGTGATAAAAAGTATTGGAAATAACACTTAATATTTGGTTTCATATCCCTTGCTTGCAGTAAGTACATCAACCCGGTGAGCGACTGACATCACCAAACTGTTTCATTCTTCTTTTGTGATGCTTTTCCAGGCTTGTACTGCAGCTTCTTTCAGTTGTCGTTTGTTTTGGGGGGTTTTTCCTTACAGTCCCCTCTTCAGGAAGTGAAATGCATGCTCAATTGGGTTAAGGTCTGGTGATTAACTTGGCCAATCTAAAACCTTCCACATTTTGGTTTCACTGTGTTTTGGGTCATTATCTTGCTGCATGATGAAGTTCTTCTCAATTAGATTCTCTGTAAATTGGCAAACAGAGTGTTTCTGTAGACTTCTGAATTCATTCTGCTGTTACCATCATGAGTTACATCATCAATAAAGATTAATGAGCCCATTCCAGAAGCAGCCATGCAATCCCAAGGATTGTTGTTTTGAGGTTTTTCTTCACAGCTCTCACAATGTTTCTGTCATCAACTGCTGCTGTTTTCCTTGGCCAACCTGTTTCATGTCTGGATGTTAGTTCAGTAGAGGTTTCTTTCTTTTTCAGGACATTCTAAATTGTTGTACTGGCTATGCCTAATGCTTGTGCAATGGCTCCGATTGATTTTCCCTCTTTTCGCAGCTTCAAAATGGCTTTTCTCCCATAGACAGCTTGCTGGTCTTCAGGTTGGTTAACAACAAATGTAGTCTTCACAGGCGAAACCCATGGCTCAAACCAAGAGTAGACATTCAGAGCTATTAATTATTTAAACAGTCAATCAAACAAAAGGTGCCATGTTCTAAGCTGTTTAAGATGTCTAGAATATCAGGAAATTAAACCTGAAATTCTGATCTATCGTCTGTCATCAGTTACATGAAGTATCATAAGCAATAACTGCACTGCAGTCCTATCCATTCCTACACTTCATGCAAAAGATGCACAGATTCATTTCTAAAAGCATTTAGACACAGCAGAACTCTTTTGTAATAATATACTCTGGTTTGACAAAACAAATATAGAACTCTTTGGCGATAATTTGGCTTGTCATGTTTGGAGAAAAAAGGGTTGTGCATATGATCCTAAGAATACAGTAACCACAGTGAAGTATGGAGGTGAGAGCATCATGATATAAGGGCTGTGAATTACTTCTTACCATAGATGTCTAAACCGCATTTACATACTTTATATACACTCACAGGGCACTTTATTAGGAACATCTGTACACCTATTTATTCATGCAATTATCTAATCAACCAATCATGTGGCAGCAATGCAATGCATAAAATCATGCAGATACAGGCCAGCAGCTTTGGGTAATGTTCACATCAACCATCAGACTGGAAGAAAAAAAAAGTGATCTCAGTGATTTTGACCATGGCATGATTGTTGATGCCAGACGGGCTGGTTTGAGTATGTCTATAACTGCTGATCTCCTGGGATTTTCAGGCACAGTCTCTAGAGTTTAGTCAGAATGGTGCAAAAAACAAAAAACATCCAGTCAGCGGCAATTCTGCAGAAGAAAATACCTTGTTTATGAGAGAGCTCAGTGGAGAACTGCCAGGTTGGTTTGAGCTGGCAGACAGGCTACAGTAACTCAGATAACCATTCTGTACAATGGTGTTCAGCAGAAAAGCATCTCAGAATGCACAACACATCAAATCTTGAGGCGGATGGGCTACAACAGCAGAAGACCAAGTCAGGTTCCACTTCTGTCAAGAACAGAAAGCTGAAGCTGCAATGGGCAGAGGCTCACCAAAACCAGACAGCTGAAGACTGGAAAAACGTCGTCAACAGTCCAGGCTTGTGGAGGTGGTGTAATGGTGTGGGGGAATGTTTGCTTCGCAGACTGTGGGCCCGTTAATACCAATCAATCATCGCTTGAATGCCACAGCCTATTGAAGTATTGTTGCTGACCATGTGCATCCCTTCATGGCCACAATTTACTCATCTTTTAATGGCTACTTCCAGCATGATACTGCACCCAGCCACAAAGCAAAAGTCACCTCAAACTGGTTTTGTGAACATGACAATGAGTTCCATGATCTTCAGTGGCCTTCCCAGTCACCCGATCTGAATCCAACAGAACACCTTTGGGATGTGGTAGAACGGGAGATTCGCAGCATGAAAGTGCGCCTGAACAATCTGCAGGAATTGCGTGATGTAATCAAGTCAAGATGGACCAGAATCTCAAAGAAATGTTTCCAACATCTTGTGGAATCCATGCTACAAAGATTTGAGGCTGTTTTGAGTGCAAAGGGAGGCCCAATACCCAGTATTAGTATAGTGTTCCTAATAAAGTGATCAGTGAGTGTATAACTATATGAATACATATTTTTGTTCATATATATATATATATATATATATATATATATATATATAAGTACAAAGTCAAAAGATGTGTGCAAATTTGAAGTGGATATAAGCAATGTAAGTATATAAAATAATATACTCAATACTCAATATATTCAATTTATGCACTATGCATCTAGTGGAATTCTGGTGGGACTATACCCCTCCCGGGAACAGATCGAACAGAGCCTGCTCTCAAATAACCTCAGCCACTTCAAGTGTTTTGCCAGGAGAGTCTGCATTCTGCATGATAAGAGAGAAGCTCTCAGGATAAGCCCTGGAAAAGCAACCACAAAAATCTCTGGCTAATAGATTTGTTCTAAATCCCAGGATCTCATCTGGTTTCTAATGCTTTACCTGTAACCAACCACCCCTGCATTGGTCAGGTATTTAGTCTGACAAATACAGAAGTTTAAGGGACCTGTCGGCTGTACAGTCAGAAGGGCAGCCATGAGAATGATTTCAATACGTTCTTCTTTAGTCAAAAGCATTCTTAAAGGCTATCTGAAAAAAAATCTATAATATAAACTAAGAGTGAAAAATTTAGAAAAAACACTTTGCTAAAAAGTGTTAATTTCCCCTATGTATGGAGACATTTGGGACACCCTGTAGAATAAATAGATAATTATCCAGGTTGCCTAAGCAAATAAAAAAATCTTGAATGCCTGAGCACATATAATTGCATAGTGTTACAGGTAACAATAACAGTATAAACATTCACTCTAACCTCTGCAAGTTTTTCTCTGAGCTCTTATCTTCACATAAAGACATAGTGTATAGATCCAGCCCTATCAAGTCCCTTGGTTGGACCATGAAACCAAATTCTTTTTGTCAACAGATTAGTGTGTGCTTATATACGTCTAGCTGAAAATGATGCCAAGAGACAACTACCAGTGCCATACTGGTGCACAATAATCGCCCTAAGCCCGCAAAAAAGACAAACTTAGTGATTCACTCCCTTAATTCAGGTTCCAATAAGTCATTGTAAGTCATCATCCCATGAGCTTAGGTAAAGCTGTCACAAACTGACAAAGCCTCTTGACCAGAACTAGTGCCTGCTTTCTCACATGAGTCAAGATCCCTTTATCACACCTGCAAAGTTTATCAACACCACCTCTATGACCAGACACTAACTTATGCAAATTTTATTTTAGCTACAAAATCCTACCTATATAGCATGTCCATAAGGCATATTACATATCAACATAATGGTATGAAAATTTGGAGTGAGAAAGATAGTGATCCCATTACCCCTTATGAGAATGCAGGTATTTGCAGTCAAGCCAAATAAGG
The DNA here is from genome assembly GCF_027358585.1 of Pangasianodon hypophthalmus. Lineage (NCBI taxonomy): Eukaryota > Metazoa > Chordata > Actinopteri > Siluriformes > Pangasiidae > Pangasianodon > Pangasianodon hypophthalmus. Next base: position 12,366,035 of record NC_069723.1, on the reverse strand, counting down.
GCAAGGTTAAGAGACTTTTTTAATCTCTGAAACACTTGGATACCACTGCCAGCATGGAAGAATAGCAACAGTGTTGATGGAACACGAGATCAGGAACTGATCGTGCCTTCAGTATCTTAATCATGTCATCTTTCAGTATTACTGCAGTTGTGGTGTGAAAAGAGGCATGCTTGTGGAGGCGTTATGCAAACAACACTAGGGCGGTAAGCAGGTGAGGTCAGATCATTCAGTGAGTTTGAACGATGGTGAACATGCTTCCTGTATTACAACTGAGTGTTTGTGTGGGTTTGTCATCTAATTTAGTGCTGGCAGCATTGTCTGGAAAACAAGTGAAAGACAGTCATCACATAAGGCAGGAATAGTGTTCTCAGACAGCTTAGGCTTGGCCTTCAGGTGATAGGGTGAGAGATAGCAACACATTCCTAATGAGCATTAATGATCAGTCACTGACATCTCAGTGGCTTGATAGATAAGCAAAAACATACAGGTTGGTGTAGAGGTACTAAATTGTATAAAATAACCTGAAGTATGGTTAATGTGGTCACCATATAATCTAATATGCCTGCTTTGCTTATAAGCAAACTGTTAGTATGTAAAAGTCACAGAGTATGTGAGTGTGTGCACATATGACTCATCTCCGATCCCTCAGATAAAGAATTACTAAGGCAGGCTCACTATCATCAGCCCTCAGGCATAAACACATAGCACACGGCAAATCTGCAAATGACACGAACAAGCTCTTGATACAATTACAGAATCAAGAAATTGTGTAGACATTGGGAAAGCAGATGTCTGTTTTGGAGGAATAAGGTGTGCACAGTGTAATGAGGAATGAGTTAGTAAGGGAATTCTTCACCAGGATAGTAGGTGCCATGCTTCAGACCTGATGGCACAGATAGCTGTCTGCCTTGGTAAGATGATGACAAAGGAGATAACTGTACACAGACTTCGATATATGTAGGCCTACAAAAACACACACACCCTGGATTATTTCTGGCACTTTTCACCTTCACCATATAAAGAAATTTTACAATGTAGTTTAGTGTAAAGAATTAAATAAATGTATTGTCTCCTTAGAGCTTAGAGCAGTTGTAGACTGTCCAGTAAGGATAAGGAAGACCACTTGGTGAGTACTCTCATTACACTTGCATTTGGCAAGTTGACAGCAGACCAACCCTTTCCAGCACAGTACTTGACAAGCCCCAATAACCTACATGTTCATGTTTTCCATGCTCTAACATGCCTGGTTCAAGTTTCAAAGCACATGACAATCAGCCAGAGCATTGAATCAGGTGTGTAAGAACAGGAGACTCTACTAAATTGTGACTGGGAACCACTATTCTGCCAGCAAGAGCTCCATAATGACAACTGCTACTAAAAACTACATTGAGTTTCGTATTGAGTTATCTAGTTAAACAAACTGATCTGTAACAAATTAAAATATATGGTTCATTTATTTGCATTTTCAGGTTGAGGGTATGCTGTGTGCATTTTTGCTGCCATTTCTCAGCTTATTTGCTGACACCTCTGGAGTTTTTTCCCCCCATATGTCTGCTTTGTTTTTGTATTTTTTGCTGTTTTATTGTTCTTTTGTCATTGGTTGGGTTTGTGCCCTGGCTACTGGTAGTAGCAGGACTCTAGTGAAGTTCTGGAATTCCTCTGGCATTTATCTTCCATGCAAGAAGCATGTCCACTGGCTGTGGATTAAGTGCAGCACCTGATCACTTTCAGTGTGCCTACTGATTTTGTTGAAGAGAGAGATGGTTGCTGTGCTCTGCTACTTTGATTCTGGATTTGCACTGATTGATACACTTGTTCTGGGCGGTCTCAGGGCTGCTTGACCCACCACTGTGCTCCAAGGTGTGAAAAAAGTCTTACTGCATAGGCACAATAGTCGTGTTTTCATGAATGTCCATATAAAGTATATTGCAAATGAGGTCACTTAATGGCTCATCTCTGTCTCTGTGGTAATAGGTCAAACTGCCATTTGCCAACACTGGTGAGAAAGTTAAGACAGCCACTCTCAACTGGTGTATACACTGCTATGACAAAATGGTAGCTTTTGTTGTGAGGTCCTCCCCACCCCCCACCCCCCCCCCACACATACTCCAGGGGAGAAAAAGTTAAGAGAAGGCCCGCCAGCAGCCAAGCACCATGCTCTGCTATCCTGAGTAATTTGAGTAAATTTTCATGAAAAGCTGAGAGTCCTTTATCTCACCATCTCCCCCAGCCTGACGGCCTGCAATGCACTGGCTCGCCATCTGATGCAGCTGGAATGTAGAGATACAATGAAAGGACCAGGGTGCCAACAATGTCTTTTACAGTGGGATCATCAGAAAGATGGGTAAGGCATTCCAAAAATTTAAGGTGTTCTTTGAGTCTCAGTCCAGGCACCCAGAGTGCACAAATACAAAGGTTTTATATATTTTATATATATATATATATATATATATATATATATATATATATATATATATATATATATATAAATATATAAAATATATATGTACACACACACACATTACTTTATATTATATTATTCACTCCCCACCAGGATAAAGCTTTTCTCCTCTATAATTAAGTTTTAAAGGAATTGAGGTAAGCCTTCTATATCCTAACGGTTGAAATACTGTGTATCCACTGAGTTAGTGAGCACTCCTGTACCACACAGGAGGGAGCAGTGTATGATTAATGCTGGATTAGGTGACATCCTGGGTAAGTATCCAAACCTTTGTTGATTGGATAATGCATGCTGAATAATGCAAGCTGAAATGACTTAAGAATCAAAGAGTGAGAACGGAAGAGTAACCGTTTAATTATTGTTAAATATGACAAGAGGCCAAGGGATGTCACCTGCTTAAATCAGTCATATGAATATGCAGGACAGGTACTGACAGAGTTATTGCACTAGTAAGAGACTCATTCTAAACTATACCTCAGTTGCAAAAATGAAAAAAGGCATCAAACATAAACAAACATAACACAGAAAAGGTCCAAGATGCCAAGTCACTAAGCATTTATCTCCATAACTGGTATAATACTGCCAATCACTCCTATTGTTGAAAAATATTACTGTGACAGGTAAGTTATCTTTTTCTGGAAATGTCAGGAATCTAAGAACTCAAATACACATTTTGAGAAAACAGACACCCCACCCCCCACCCCCAAACACACACACACACACACACACACACACACTCACACTCACACTCTCTCTCTCTCAGCTTAAGACCACCACATTATCCTCAACCCCAGGTCAATACATCACTGTAGTCCCTGTGTACTCCTCCCTTGTTTACACTTCAGATTAGTCTCATAGCCTGTGCCTGTGTTTGTCTGTGTGTACTGGGTGTTTGTGTGTGCACACACTGTGTGCATAAGAACAAGAGAGAGCAGAGCTCATTTGTCAAGTGACAGCATGTGTGAGAGGGGAATCCCTGAGCTTTATTTCTGCCTTAGAGGTAACACCCATGCAGCTAGTTAGTATTAGTGGCACCAAATTCTCAACATAAAGCAATGCCCTTTACTCTTAATGATGGCCAGATAAATATTGACTAGTGGTAATTTAAATCATCCATTAGCCTACGCACCAGAGCAGGGATAAGAGCCAAAGGCTTATGACAGAGACAGTGCTATGTAGGAGGACACAGCCTTGCATGACTTACTATCATTTGTATTCTTTTGTCACAAGGAAAACAATGTGAGCTTGCAGATGGAAATCAAAGACAAGTAATCACGAATTACTGTGAGAAAAACCTCTATTAATGTCACCTCTGCTTTACACATAAATGCTGCAGGTAAGTGTTTTAACTATGCTGGTCTATGTTAATTTTCCAAAAACTATGCCCCACTTGTTTGAGCAAACAGAAGGAAAATTAGGCTCCAACAGATTGCACAGGCCTAGTCAAGTACTCTCACACATCATTGTGTGTTGACAGGTTGCTGTTGGTTCCCACTTGTTGTGTTACTACTACTTAGTCTCCTAGGAAACCATGTTGTTTTAGGCACTCCATTAGCTTTTGCGTGTCTGAAGTGTGTGCTTTCCTGCACTTTCTGAACACACAAAAACATCTTCATAATCTTCCCAACACTTCAGAATGCGAGATCCCTCCAACTCACTTTCTGCTTAAAAAAATCTTTTTTTTTTCTCCAATGGGGCCTATGAGGTATACTCAGAGAAAAGATCAGAAATAGATCAGACTAACACAAAAGCGACATTTTTGCCTGTATTTGTATTGCTGATTGCCACCACCTAGACGAAAGTTTGAACAGCTATGCAAAGCTGGTGCTAGAAGACATTGGGTTCATTTGCAAAAATGGCATTCACTCACCATCAAGCAAATGTTTGAAAGGGCTTTGGAGGTTGTAAACAGGCAGTCATTTCCATCTGATGACGAAGGACCATAAGTGGAGAATGCAGGCAGGCAGATGTGTTAGTAAACAGCACCCCCTACCTCCTTAAAGACAAGCTGCGTTAATGAAGCACAAGAGGTGGGAATGTTCATGCCATTAAAGTTCAGTGAAGAGGACAGAAAAGAGCACAATCGGAGAGAGCACTGGTGCTCCAAAAGATGAGGGTAATTAGATGTGGTATTGTAACATATTCAGCACACACAACCATATTGCCTCCTTATGACATAACTGGACAAATAACTGGAGAAACACAATTGAGGAGCAGAAACCTCATGGTCAAAAGTGGGTCACAAATGAAAGCCAACTAACAGACAATGATAATATATCAAAATGAAGCACCGTCTGCTACTAATGGTGAAGTGCAGGGATCTGGGTCATCCTGCCATTCTCAACGCTTGATGCTCTGCTCTACAGAAAGCCATTCCCTACAACTCTTCTCACCATTGGTGAAGCAGCGGAACAACATAGATCTGACTGTACTGCATAGGGTTAAATGGTTCACCTGGTCTGTGTTGTTGCCATGTACCTCCCACAGTGTTCAGTGTAGGTACTTCATTCACAGCTGGTTAAGACACCCTTAAAGTACCTTTTGTACCTCTGTCAATAATCCTGTTTGCCTTGTCATTATTGCCAGCTTTAGTGCGTCCAGCAAACAAAGCTTTACAAAGATGCTCAGCTCCCTGGCGCTGCAGGATCTACAGCACGGCAATTATCGACATGTTCACTCCTCTTGTGGCAATCCATCATCTTCTCAAAACCCTGTTCAACAGCAAACACTGCGATGGAGTGAATCAAAAGACTGTAATGGCCAAAATTACTTTGTGATAATCACTGTCACTGAGGGCCTGATGAAGAGTTGAAGAAAGTCCCGATTCTCATGAAGAAATTCTGAGCAAGAGAGATGATGGCTGAGTTTTCTTGCTGTGAGTTTATCATGCCGTAACAGAAGATAAAATTTCATGTTCGTACTGAAAAGAAAATAATTGTAATATGATATGGAAACTTATTCATATATACTTTTCTCAAAAAGAGAATGTAGCTTAGGGTGAGAGGTTCATGTACATGTACCATACCAAAAATGAACCTGTCTTGCGGGTAAAGAGGTGACTCTGGCACTACACAGTAAAAAAGACTTTTACTCTGGAGAATACTGACATCTCCTGGCAAGTACAGAATCTCTTGAATCCAAACATTATTTATATAAATGAAAATAAAAAAAAATTATATAATGATTTGCATACATAACCAAGGCTTAGAATTTATGAAGCATTAAATCATAGTAAATGACATACTTTATATAATTATAATAACATTATATCATCTGGGATAAAGACCTGTATGTTTGGGTATCAGGTTTCAACACAAATAAAGGAAGAAGGATGGGATAATATTTACATCACTCCTTACAAATACGCTTATTAACAAAGCTAGGCACAGCACCTTCCTGTCAGATCAAAAAACGATGTTGTGTTGGCTGTGATTGGAAACGAACTGGGAGAAAGCAAACATGGATCAGCAGAGCAACAGAAGAGCACAATACATCAAAGCAGCACTTTAATGTGACACCTGCTGTGTAGGACTGCAGCTCTTTGTGCTTGCACTAAGAGACACAGAGGCATAAAGGTGCAGCAGTCCCCGGTTTGCTTTTGTGACTGACCGGTGGCTGTTTGCTTTTGAGGTGTTCTCCTGGTTTGCCAGTGATGCTCCTATTGTCAGGCGGCCTGCAGGTATTATGCACTGACACGAAGAGGAAGGGAGGGGAGCTGCGGATGCGTGAGTGGGTCTGGATTCCTGCCAGCTGAGCTTCTCAATGCTGAGAGACACCTGTCCTGACACCTCCCTCTGCTCTTTTACATAGGTAATCCTTTGCTTGGCAGAGCACACAAAGCCCCAGTGCAGGCCTCCTTTGACGGCCTAAGTGCCTTTCATCCTTTTTGGAAAATGATAATGCATAATATTTTCAGTTTCTAAGGCATTACCACTTATGGACAAAAGAAGCTAGGCTCTAGGGTGTTCTGACACCGTTTTGTTTTTGGTGTGATCCAGGTGAGAAGCCTGCACAAGTCAAGTTGAGCTTCATTACGGAGCTCTATAGACATGTCAAATTTCATATTTTTAGAGCTCCATAATCACATAACTCGTCATAGCCAAACCTCCAATATTACCAAAGATAAATTTCTACTCTATTCTAAAAATCTTATTGCTCCACATGAAGACCATGGACCTCTGTTGGACCACCACCTATCCATTATTATTTCGGTGATTATTTGGACCAATTCTCATGGTACTTGTGTATGATTATTAAAGATGGGCAATTCATGCAAAATTACTATGAAGAATTTTTAAGGCATCATGCAAATATTCAAACTGCTCTCTACACATGCATAAAAATTACATGTATGCCACATAACATTAAGCCTGAGAGAGGTTCTGCTTCAGATTGTACGAGCTGTAATTAAAGTTTAATCAAACCTAAATTTGACTCCATTCGCCATTTAGAAAGACAGCTGTTATTCTCAAATATACAGTTACAGTGCAGTGAAATTCTTTTCTCACATATCTCCACAGGCTGTATATCGTGGACGACCCCCAACAATATAGGTCATCCACAATATACAGCCTCTGGAGCAGAGAGAGTTAAGGGCCTTATTTAAGGGGCAGCCTTATGATCAGTAGCCACCTTTTAAAGCTGAACCACCAAGACAAACCACTGTAGCAAGAAGAATCTCAGTTTGTACAGATATTGAGGAAAAGTTTCTTTATTTCACAGCAGTGAGACATTTACACATTTGCTGTGACACTGGGCTAAATTATTGCACAAGTGACATGCAAGCAGTGACACATCCATGATATGCTGATGATGATCACCTTTACATCTTAAATTGAGATTTTTGGTTTTTGCTAAACTGAAACAGTAAAAATAAGACTTTCAGACTTACAATTAATCCACAGTGAGTCATCTTGATGATGTAGAACACAAAACACACAATATGCAAAGAAGAGACACTCATAATCTGCAAGCAGCCACACACCTTGCCTACAGTGCATTTTCCTGCAACTGTGCTAGACATTTATGTGATTAGTATTAAAATAACACTGAGAAACACCTAACTTACCATTACATTTTTAAAGACTCTAAAATACTGAATGTTCATAAATATGGACTCATCCTAATAAGAAAAAGGGCTTGACACAAATGTGTACATGGAAAAAAGATGAGCTATAGTTTATGAATACACCTAAGAATTAATCAGTAAAGTAGATGTGTTAGGAAGAATAACCCAGAATATATAAGCAGCAGTGACTGATGCAATCATAACAAGACAACACCCAGTAAGATGCCACGCATATCAGTGTCACTGCTGTGCTGAGAATGGTTCATCACCCAGATAATATCTGCTCAACAGTGGTCCTTTTTTTCACTGATGATGGGGTAAAGAAGGCTGACAAATTGTGCATAGCAACATTCTTAAAAAATGCACTTTATATGGTAAGTGTACCTTATAAATTGGCCATTAAAAATGTTTCTCACAATGGTGCATCACAAATGAGAAAAAACAAATGCTTATCGTATACACTAAATTGTTTAAATTACATTATTTATAATATTTAAAGCTAAATGTTTTCAACATTCCACCCATGGAATGCTACAAATATGAAAATGTTGCTCGGTTTGAGAGACCAAGCCACCATAATTGTGTTGTAATGAACCCAGAAGAAAGGATTTAAGTAGCTTAAAGAGTCCTAAATAAACAGTAGACTTTCCCATGACAGACTAAAATTGCTTGCTGCACACATAGTGATGAGGCAAAGAGGACACTAAGTCAGTTTCCCCATGAAACCCAGGCTTGAACAGAAAATGGGAGGGGGAGAATACATACAGTATTTGCTGAGTTAGAGAGAGAGAGAGAGAGAGAGAGAGAGAGAGAGAGAGAGGGGTAGGGAAGAGAAGGTGTGTATTCTGTTCTGAGTTGTCTCAGCCTGCACATTAAGGCAGATGTCTGTCAGCAGGGCTCATTTGCTTAAACAAACTGCAATGGCACTTCACATGTGGCCCCATTCATTAGTGTGGCACTTGAAGCTTTGCGTGTTTTGACATACCATGTCTCAGCACTTCTAATATTTACATAAGCAGGGACCACCTACAGTCTCGAGGGCATAGGCACCTTTCCTCCCTAGTATTGCCAAAGCTTTCTATTTTCACTTCTTTTCCTCACTGACTTGCAAGCTGTGACGCATACTCAGGGAAGGGAGGAGTCAGGTCTGTATAAACCAAAGAGAGATTTTCTCTCTTCTACAAACAGAAGCAGTATGCCTGACATGCTGGAATCTGTTTACTCCCATTGCAGTCTACTGTTTACAACAAGGCCAATTAACAGACATTAAAAGTAGACAGTTTTCACTGTGCTTACCAGTATTCGTTTGTAACCAAGGCAACAAATGATTGTTATGTGGTTTATGGGGTGGCGCTGTGGGTAGCATTTGGTCCCCAGTTCAATCCTGAGCTCGGGTTACTGTCTGTGTGGAGTTTCCAGGGTTCTCTGGTTTCCTCCCACCTCCCAAAACATGCTGGTAGGTCGATTGGTGACTCTAAATTGCCCATAGGTGTAAATGAGGGTGTCACTGTGCATGTTGCCTTGCAATGGACTGGTGTCCCATCCAGAGTGTATTCCCACCTCACACCCAGCGATCTCAGGATATGGATCCACCATGACTTTGACCAGGATAAAGTGGTAACTGAAGATGAATCAATGAATGAATGAAGATGGTTTAGTACATTGAGGAAAGTTTCTTCATATTTTAACCTTCTGCCTCCATCATGTCTAAGTGTTCTTAACACATGTCTAGACAAGCAATGTGGGTTATAAGAATTTAACGGCCTCTGTTAAAATGAATACATTAAGCTGGAAGGAGAACTGTATATATAACATAAATAAGCCAAACTAAAGCTCAGAGTACTCCTTAAATGAGGTCACATATATGTGAAGTGCATATTTTTATAGATGTATTATTGGAGAGGTTTAGTATGTTAATTCATTTCTGACTTTACTATGGTTCTGTGGATACTGTGTTAAATAAATTCTTGGAAATAATTGTAAATTCAGACAAATCAAAAGTCAAAAAGCAATATGCTCTGGAAAAGCACAAAGCAGAACATAAAAAGCATGCAGATTCTTCTTTTTTCTTATTATACAAAAGAGAGCAATGGCCTAGGTAACAAATATGCAACTCCATTACAGTTTAACAAGCTTGTCTGCAAGAACCACTTCTACAATTCCTGATTTATGCTACAGCTCAAGAAATTCCAGTCTGATACCTGGGGAACAGGAAAGAACACCAGAGGAACCCAGTTATTTAGCACCTTACATGGGAGGGACTGGTCTTTCTTCCAACAGAAGCCATAACCAAGGCTTAATGCAGCCAGCAGTCTGCCAAGCAAATAGCTCACCTAATCCCAGCTACATTCAGAACTGCAATGTGGCAGCAAGAGCAGAGATGTGAACTGCTGGAACTCTCCATTCAGTGCTCTCAGAAATCAGTAGCACATGTGAGAGACAGTTTTAAAGGCACTTTTATCTCATGGGGAAAGCAAAGCACTGGTCATGCACTTGGTATAATCACCTTATAGAAAAAGGTGAAGAGAGCGTAAAAAGCTAATGCAATACACACACACCTATACTCCGTTATTATTGGCAAGGGGAAAAGTAACAGAAATGAAGCAACAAGTAATAGCAAAGAAATAGCACACGCATTCTGTCTCTTCCACTGACTGAAATCCAGTTAGAGTTATCTAATAGTTATCTACTGTATTTTGCCATTTCACCTCTGTTCCAATTTTTCTGTTGCAGGCAAGGTCAAACCAGTCACACACAGATTTGCTCCTAAGCACACCTTGAATGATGAGTTTTGTCTGTGTACACAAAGACACAAAAGGCAGCCTCAGCTGGTCAAAACCTAGCAATCCGGTTTCACGCTAAATTACATTACCTTTTGACAAATTACACAACCTACTGACATTGTACAATAAGGCACTGATATTGGTGGACAGGAAGAATTTTGTCACTAATAACAGTCAATGTCAACAGGATGCGCACATGGATGAATACAGCATAAAATCAGATTGATCGTTGTTGGCCAGGCTCTGAGGTGTGTGCAGAACAAATGAAGAACAGTATCAGCAAAGATAATGTTGTGTAAAATGGGCCAGAAGAAGAACATCAGAGTGGTAAAAGGGTGTCATGGCTTGGGGCATGGCAAAAGGACATACATCAAAGGGAAGTTGCCATATTTGGAGGTGTGTCACAACGGACAATTCAAATGGTCTATATATAATGGTCCAAGTAAACAGGAACTTGTAGAAGTAACTATGGCTGAAAGCCATTGCTTAATGACAAAGTCTCACTGCCGATAAAGACAAGTCAGGAAACACTGCAATCAGTTAATGAAAAACAGCACAGACTGATTGACAAACTCTGTAGAGGGAGCTGCATGCTCTAAACATTTGGAGCAGAGTTGCCAGAAAGACACCTTTGTTAACACTTGCAAATGATACAACATGGCCTCAGTGGACTTCCACACTTCCATCGGTCGATTGTAGATTACTGAAAAGACATCCTGATTGTGTTCAAGGTGCTTTGCAAACCTGCAGGTGGTTCACTCAAATTCTGGGGGTGTTTCAACTATAGTGAAGTTTGCCTTTTGGTTGAAGAGTAAACTATGTTACATCAACAGAGAAAGTGTCTACAGAGAAATTATGGCTGACTACATGTTGCCTATTTAGGCAGAGTACCACACTGACACTAATACATTCCAGGCTGAAAGCTGCAGCGTGTATATGGCCATATCTTTGTGTGACTGGTTTAACTTTGACTGGCGTGCAATATCACCGGGCCTCAACTCCATAGAAAACTGGTGGGATTATCTGGAACTGCAGGTGAAATGCCAACCAGATCATTTGCAATTACTGATCTGCGATCTGATAATCTGATTAGCTCTACTGAGAGGTATAAACAAAAGGCCAGGCAAAGGAAACTGGGGCATGCCGGAAAGGAAAGATACTACTCCATTGTAATTGTACCATTGTAAATGTGCTGTCAAAAAAAAAAAAAAAAAAAAAAAAAAAAAAAAAAAGGACGAGAATAACATAATTCAGTGATGGATATTGTGTGCCTCTTCAGAACGGTCATATTTTCTACGTGACAGGCTATATTAGTAAATGACACGTGATTGAGAGAATGCAGTCAGCTGACAAATTCATGTAGATACAAACCCTCGAAATCCACAGAGTGCACGCCAGAAACAAATTTTTGGCCCTCTCAGCATCAACCTAATGTTACTGCATCTAGAACTTGTTAAGTTTAGCTTTTAGCCTGCTGTCACCAATGTAGATAGGTTTATGAATGCCACATTACACTTATTTTCACATTCTTAATTCACACTTTAATTCATCGTGCTACAAAAAAGAGTCATGCACTATAGTTATCTAGTTCAGTTTCAGTAATATAAAATCAACATATCTCAGTGCATGTTAGCTCAGTAGCAGATAGCTAACATTAACCTTAGTTTAACACATGTTCCTGCAAGTGACCCCGTATTATCCACTGTGTGTGTGTGTGTGTGTGTGTATGTGTGTGATATAAGTAATTGTATTACCAAAAGCAAAACATTTTTAAATAATTGCTCATTAGTCATTCAGATCAGCTGGAAATAATTCCAGACACCATTTTACTGCACATTGAAACCATCACATTTAATACAGGCACTTATGAGTGACCCTGCATTACATTATTAAGGCCTTTAATTCATAAAACGTAATTTCAGATAAAATAAGCCTGAGAACATGGTCTTATTAAACTTAACCTGAGATTAACCTGTCACTAAAATAATAGCAAACTGTTGATAAGTATTGACTATTGTTCATAGCTTTATATTTGTGTGTATTTTTGCCACAAGAATCCTTAATCTGACAAAAAAAATTTGACAGTTAAACTACCTGGTCAAGCGCAGGGTCCTTAGGGTGATGGACCTCTGCTGCAACGATGACAGCACAAGTCTGACACTGCAGCAGCTGGGTCACTGAACACTTGGCCTTGTTCCATATTGCATTGTACCAGCACAAGCCTTTTGTTAATGTGGGTTTGTATGCACACAGTGAGCAAACAGAGGTGGAAAAAGAGTAGGGAAAACATGAGATGACACATTTAAGTCCAATTTCACCAGAAATATCTAAACAGAAAACACTAGATACATCAAAAGTTCAGAGGGTCTTAAGAATTGTGCCGCTCAATAGGGTAAAAAATGAACAAACACAACAGTTCTTTAGAAAGTGTGTTTTTCAGACATTTTTAGTGGCCTCAGTAACAGATTAACAAAAGCAATTTCTACCAATGTTTAGATACATTTAAGAGCAAAAACATACGAGACAATACATGTTGATTTCCTGTGTAATTCCGTACTTTTAAAAGATCACTCATCATCATTCAAACCATCTTAAAATGAGTCTAGAAAAAAATACTTCTGGTAAAACAAATGCAACACAATACAGCTCACCTTTTTTATTCTCAGGAGTGTAGGGCTGAAGTGAACAGCGCAGGGTCTGTAAAGCTAAGCTGTTCTGGACCATTAGTAGTGAATTGCCATTACACTGAGTGGCTCTTAAGGGACTGCATGGACATTGTGGTCTCTTACCTGACTGCTCCACGCTTTCCACTAACTCAGACACTTCTACTTGTGCACAAAGTGCACTCTGTACTATACCTAAGGAGACAAAAACACTTGACATGGGTTTTATATTTCATATTCAATTAGGCTACAGACTAGTTGTTGTAAACCATTATTATAGAGACAGCATATAATTTAAAGGTTAGATTTAAAGTTGTATTTACAGAAATACATGCACCCTTGGTAAAGATGGATACAAAAAGGTATGACTATAGACACTTTATTAAGAACACTATACTAATACTGGGTAGGGCCTCAATTCATGGCATGGATTCCACAAGATCATTCCTTTGAGATTCTGGTCCATGTTGACATGATTACATCATGCATCATTCCTGCAGAATTTTCAGGTGCACTTTCATGCTATGAATCTCCCATTCTACCACATCCCAAATGGATTCTGATTGGATTCAGATCCTGTGACCATGAAGGCCACTGCAGAACACTGAACACATTGTCATGTTCATGAAACTAGTTTGAGATGCTGTTTGCTTTGTGACATTGTGCATTATCATGCTGGAAGTAACCATTACAAGTAAATTCTGGCCAATAGGCTGTGGCATTCAAGAGATGGATGATTGGTATTAACGGGCCCACACTGTGCCAAGAAAACATTCCCCACACCATTACACCACCTTTACCAGCCTGGACTGTTGACACAAGGCAGGTTGGGTCTATGGATTTGTGCTGTTGGCGCCAACTTCTGACCCTACCATCTGTTTGACTCATCTTCTTCGGACTAGGCTACGTTTTTCCAGTCTTCAACTGTCCAGTTTTGGTGAGCCTGTGCCCACTGCAGCCTCAGTGATCTGCTGGTTGACAGAAGTGGAACCCCAGCTGTTGTAGCCCATCCACCTCAAAGTTCGACATGATGTGCGTTCTGAGGAGATTTTCTGCTCACCACAATTGTACAAAGTGGTTATCTGAGCTACTGTAGCCTTTCTGTCAGCTGGAACCAGTCTGGCCATTCTCAAACTCTAGAAAGTGTTGTGCATGAAAATCCCAGGAGTTTAGTCCAGCAGTTATAGAAATACTCAGACCAGCCTGTCTGGCACCAACAATCATGCCACGTTCAAAATCACTGAGATCACATTTTTTTCCCCATTCTGCTGGTTGATGTGAACATTACCCAAAGCTGATGGCCCGTATCTGCATGATTTTATGAATTGCACTGCTGCCACATGAGTGTATATTCAATGGCATGGCCAATTGTGTTGTTTTTGCTATACACTGAAGACATTTGGGTTTTAGATCAAAAGATGAATATTAGATGATACATCAATACCTCAGCTTCCATTTCCTGATATTTACATTTAGATGTGTTAAACAACGTAAAACATGACACCTTCACCAAACTGGTTCATTCTTCTATTGTGATGCTTTTCCAGGCTTCTACTACAGCTTCTTTCAGTTGTCACTTGTTCTGGGGGTTTCTCCTTTCAGTCTCCTCTTCAGGAGGTGAAATGCATGCTCAATTATGTTAAGGTCTGGTGATTGACTTGGCCAGTCTAAAACTTTCCACTTTTTTCCCTGAAGAAGTCTAATGTTGTGTTGGCAGAGTGTTTTGGGTCATTGTCTTGCTGCATGATGAAGTTATTCCCAATTAGATTGGATTCATTTCTCTGTAAATTGGCAGACACAATGTTTCTGTAGGCTTCTGGATTCATTCTAGTCTTACTATCATGAGTTACATCATCAATAAAGATTAGTGCCCATTCCAGAAGCAGCCATGCAATCCCAAGCCATGACACTACCTCCACCATGCTTGACTGATGACCTCGTATGTTTTGGATCATGAGCAGATCCTTTTTTTCTCCACACTGTGGCCTTTCCATCACTTTGTTAGAGGTTAATCTTGGTTCCACAACATTTGTGGCTCATTGCTGTATTTCTTTGCAAATTCCAATCTGGCCTTCTTACTGCTGATGAGTAGTTTTCATCTGGTGGTATGGCCTCTATATTTCTGCTCTCAAAGTCTTCTTCAAACAGTGGATCATGATACCTTCACCCCTGCCCTGTGGAGATTATTGGTGACATCACTGACTGTTGTTTTTGGGTTTTTCTTCACAATTCTCACAATGTTAATGTCATCATCTGCTGTTGTTTTCCTTGGCCAACCTGTTCAATGTCTTGATGTTAGTACACCAGTGGTTTCTTTCTTTTACAGGACATTCCAAATTGTTGTATTGGATAGGCCCAATGCTTGTGCAATGGTTCAAATCACAGGGAAACTCAGGGCTCAAAACAAGAGTAGACAGTCAGAGCTATTAATTGTTTAAACAATCAATCTAACACCTGGGCAACAAGAAACACCTGTAAGTGACTTGGTCCATTATTTTTGATCACTTGAAAAATGGGTGGGTTCAAACAAATTATTTGGCAACTACAATAATAGTTAAATTGACCTTGAGCAAAAGGAAGGAGCGCCGTCCGGCATAAACCACAGTGAAGTCCTTTCATACATGGTGAACCACTGGAAAACCGCTGGAAAAGAAAAGCATTTGCCCCTAGGGTCACAGTTGAAAAATCTCAGCACCCTGCGTACCCAGTAGATTAAACATGTACCTTCTGTCTTTTGTCAGGCTTGATTTTAGAGATTTGATCCATTTCCCCCATATTGATCTGCCTGCTTTTCCTTACCCATGACCTTTGAACTCTGATCCCTGTAAATTTGACATACAATTAAATTTACATAAAGGGTAACTTCAAAACAAGAAGGGATACATTACAAAATCTGGCAAATATATATTTTTGTACAATATTGATGACACCATTAATTTATTCAACATGGTATATGACCTTACACATCTTCCTACCTCTCTGATAAACACCTGAGACATCATTAATTTCTCCTGTTTGATGAGGAGAACTGTTCCTCTCATTAGATACAGCCAAATGTCTCTGACTTTCTCTACGCTGCGGCTCTGGAGTGACAATTTCATAGCTCAGTGCAGGCTGACCCTCAGCAGTGACCTCATGACAGTCCTTTGCTGTGGGTTTAGCACAGCTCGTGTGCTTTGTTTTTTTTCTCCTTGTTGTTCTCCTCACTGTCAGCACTGTACTCTTTGCTTTAGCATTACCGTACTGCATACAGAAAACTGTGGTCTGCTTGGTCTTGGAGCTGCTTTGACAATCCAAATCCTCTATACTCTCTTGTTTCAGCACCACTGGGACTGTGGTAACTGGATCCCTGCCTTGAGCTCTAATGTCCTGGACCAGGGGTAAAGCGGGAGTCTGGGTTGGGCTTTTTGAAGATTGTGAAGCCACCTGACTACTCCCTCGCTTTCTGTGTTTGCCAACTTTCTCTTTCTTCCTCTCCACTGCACTGTGACCTACCAAACCAAGTAGAGCTAGTAAGAACCTCATGCAGAAACTGTACAGAGTCATCTCATTCCCAGTATTTAGAAAAATACTCCCAAAATACCAAATGTCTGAATCTATTTAATTTATTTAAGTAATTATACATTATAAAGGCTTCATATTAAGCTGCGCTTAACTGACATTGTTTATTGCAGTGGTTAATATAACCTGAAGGTGAGACTATCAACAAATACTAACATTTTGTAATTAATGTATGCTGGACTTATGGACTTATTTTTAGTCAGGTATGAAACTTAGTTTAGAAGGATGACATTATCAGGTATTAGTTACAAAAAGGCAACTATTAAACACTCTTAAGAACATACATATGTTAATTCCATTTTTTAATTCCTTTAATTCCAGTCTGTTGAGTTCAAAAATCAGCATGACAAGTTCTGAATGAATTTAATGCAATTAAATATTTCAGGGATAGATATATTCTCTGGATGTGGTAAAGTCTAGCCATGTGGTAGGTCTTGCATGGGTGCAGACAGCTTATTAGAATATCTTGAACAGTCAATTCCCACATTCCTCCCTTGCACAAGATTGCACTGATACTAATGGAGCAGCCGCCATTCCCGCAATGCAATTACAATCACTTGGCACAACACAGATGAAGAGAGATGAGCTTTAATTGAAAGGCTTTCTCTCCCATTTCCTCTGTAGCCCCCACATTAACGACATCACTGCATAAAGCCATCTAACGAGACAATTCCAGTCAGACTAATAGCATTTAATTTGACCAAGACATCTCCTCTGCCAGTACCGAAGCGTTTGCCACACAAAATTACACTCTAGAGTCATAACAAGGGCTCCAATAATGGTAATGTGGCTCAGTGATTTATTGCTAAGAAATAGGTGATCAGGCAAAGGTTTTAGGTAAAAACAAACAAAAAAAAAAAGGGCTTAAGAGAAACACTCTTTATTTATGTGCTTAAACACTCTTTATTTTCTTAATATGCTCATATTAAGAACAACATAATTAAAAATCTACATTAATGGAACTGAAGCTGTTTTCACATAATGGTCAATTGTCAAAAACATCAAGTGACTGTATTTATTTTTTTGTCATGTGCATTCCTTGGATTCAACATTAAAACTTTCCCATTCCCATTAAAAACAAGGTGGAAATGGCCTTCTATCCTCTCCCATACCACACCCATTCAAATCCAATGCCAGACAGATAAAGTCAAAGAAATTCTAGTGTTGAGAACAAGCGGTTTAAAGCGATTCACCTCAGGGCAGAGGTGAAGTTACTGTACAGAGATTTCCATCACTAAAGAGCCCAAACCACAGATTATCTGAGAATGCATGTGCCCTTTTTTGAAATCTGTACATTTACTTCAATGTGAAGAATTTGCCTAGGAAAAAGAGACAGTTCTGGGCTTTTACACCATAACATCCACCACCATAGAAAGAGAATACAATTTATATTTTATTGCAAGTTCAGATTCAGTACGTTAATTGTTTTTGCTTTTTTTAATCTGTTAAAAAAGGAGAGCTTTCGGTGGCCATTTATTGTCCTTGTGTGCCTTCCTGTCTAGCTACAACTTTTGCCTTATTTATATCAAAGGACATACAATTAAAATTTGACTGGCCTGTAAAATTGGTGTAAAAATCAAAACCTTTCAGCTCCCCCGTTCCACTTCACAGACACTACAAGTCCACTCATTAAAATCAGCCCCACCAAGCCTTGTTGTTTTGAAGTTTAGGGAAATGTGCTTGTCACTCATTTTAACACAGTTCATAAGAAATTGCAGAATTGTGTAAAAATCAGCTCTGCAAGTTAACCCTGTGTGTTTGCAGTCCCACAGTACTGATACCAATACCAAATATAACCTTCACCTCCCACCATTTTTAGAAAGATATATTTATTTACCATGGTACAGCTTTAGAGTTATTTACTATTTAGAAATGTTACCGTTTTTCAGTCATCGATTGCAATGATCTACAGCTGACTCCCCTGAGAGACAGGTGAAGTTGGTAGTGAGTTTACCTGCTTCTCTGCTCGATGCTTTCTGCCTGGACCTGGAGAGCCTACGTGACTTGCTGCTAGTGTTGTGTTGTTGTTGTGTGGCCCTGTCCTCACTGCCTATACTACAGCTCACCCCTGCCTGCTCTGCTACGCTCTCAGACAACACACAGTCTCCGTCAGGAGAAAAAAAATCTCTTTCAGGAAACGTAGCAGTCCCTTTAACATCACTAGAGCTAGCACACATCCTTGTTTGGTCCTTCTCGGACCTGAACAACTCCCCAGGCTGTCTATCAGCCATCTTTTCGATGGTGTAAAGAAGCTGTTCGATCTGAAGAGGAGTTTCCTCTGTCGCTGCCGTAGCTGACTCTTCATCTTCCTCTATAGCTGCTGCGGCTGACTCCTCATCTTCCTCTGTAGCTGCTGCAGCTGACTCCTCGTCTTCCTCTATAGCTGCTGCGGCTGACTCATCATCTTCCTCTGTAGCTGCTGCAGCTGACTCCTCGTCTTCCTCTATAGCTGCTGCGGCTGACTCCTCATCTTCTCCTTCAAACAACTCAGGGGTGTAGAAGATAGTCTGGTCCTCCTCTTCGACATCTTCAGGTCCTGCTATATTCGTTTCCTGATTGGAAATACAGTATGGAGGTGTCTCAACAGGGGACAGGGCTAGTGGCTGAAGAGGAGGGTCAGGTGGACTCTCATTCGGTTTGTTCTTAGGAACAACTTCAGTCTGCTCTTTCACTGCCTGATCAGGTGCAGAAACTGTGTCCTTATTAATGACTGCTGAATTTACACACTGGTCCAAGTCCTTCCTGGAGTCTTTAGATTGGAAGATAGGGGTCCTGAATCGAGAACTGACTGGAGTGGAGGTGAACAGGGTGGGCTTTGTTTGTGGTTTTGGAAGGATTTGAGGCACATTACCCTGTGGAATTAGTAATTCTGATTGATGCTGTGAAGGCTTCTGGTCACCTAACCAAAAATAAAAATAAAAAGTCAGCTCTGAAAAATACACACAAAGGATCAAGTAATTTATTTATAAGCAACTACAAAACATCTGCTTGAATTAATACGCTTGAAGTAAAATGACATCAGACAAAGAAACAGCAGGCATGTCAGCACTGTTATATATGTATGATAGACATGTTACTATACAAAAAAAACAGCATCACAGTTGCTAAATATTAGTAATACTAGTCAAGAACCAGCTTTAAAAGCACTATCTAAAGACAACATTAAAAGAATACTTCAACATTTTCTCTATACACTGCATCGTTGGGGCTGTCAGTTAACAGTAAACACACAAACATTTTTTCCCAGAAAGCTTCATATTTTATTTAAAAAAAATCTCATGTGAAAGGGAAGAAGGAAGAACTGGTCGCTACGTTACCAGCAGAACCACACAAACACAGAAGTGACACAGTTTTGGCCTCGTGAAGTGCATGAATAACACAAAACCCTGAGGAAAGCATAATTAACCAGACTTACGTTTTACTGTATTGCTCCAGTGTCCAAAACTTGGAGAGGGCTACATAAAGTAAGGCATTCTGTCATGTCTTTCTCATTCTAAGACCAGCAAAATAGTCAATAGATGGACAAATAGTACATCAGATTAATTAACATGGATAGCATATGATCTTTTTAGAATAAAGAATACATGTACGTGGAAACACTGACAAAATCCTGCAAACTAAACTCTCCATAACTCTGCAACTCTCCTGCTAGAACAATACACACAAGTCACCTCACAGTTAAACATACTGAGAGAAAATAAAGATGCCAGACTTAAATAATATTTTTACTTACGACGCGAGAACACCACAGCCAAAATGTGGTGAGTTTTTGTCAGTGTCGCAAACACAATGTGCTACATCAAAAAACTATAACAGGAGTGGATGAGTGAAGTGGAGTAGACTATTTTTACACAGTTGTCCCCTCCGCAGGAACGTTTCCCTTAGTCTATATTAATGTACTTAACTAGCAAACTACTAGCCATACATTATAATATCATGTTAGCTATGTATCTAACCTATTCAATTCGATTTCCAGACAAACAAAACATGAGACTGGGAAATTCACTGGAGCTTTCACTTGCCAGGGTGGGCTAGATAATGAATTTATGAATTGTTCACCCCTGAAGACCTTCACTGTGTGAGAGTTATAGTTTTGAATTAGTTTGATATAGTAATGTATTTTGAATGTTTACGAGCTCTCTGTTTTTTTTTCTCAAGTAAAGGCGTCAGAATTCTTGTCTGGAGTCTGGAGTAAACTCTACAGGCACGGTATATAGAGCTTGGGTTAAAAATAAACACAGAATTATTATTTTTATGTTAAAAGAATAAGTGACTGCACGTTGGAGTGAGACCATGTACCTGCTTCCGAAGGGTGGCTGACAGAGGGAATGGTAATCTGACCCTCAGAGCTCAGGCACTGCTGCGGTTTCGGAAGCTGAGGAGGGGACTCAGATGCCTGAGTCCTGGGGGAGTCAGGGTTAGTCTGAGCAAGCTCCTCAGTGTGGCTCTCTACTTCTCCCTGCCGGCTCCGGGAGAACGACACCAAAGAATGCAAGGCACTAGTAAAGCTGTCATGATGCATCACCAGCTGACGAACCCACTTGGACAAGCCTAGGACGAGTGTGTGGAAAGAGAGTGTTAGACTAACCACATTCCTGCTCTCTATTTCCATAACCATTCCACCGCTTGATCATCTACATGTATAAACTTTCATGTGGTAGGTGTACACAATTCTGTTTTCACCACTATGTGCAAACTATAGCGCAGATTTTCATGTAATCAACACTTCTGACTCTACCACTGCATGTAAAACGGCAGAGGCCTTATGTACACATTATTTGGCAAGTGTTCATGCTCAGGTATCTCACAATAAAAGACCACTAACACCATCTAGTGTTTGCAGACATGCAACTACACATCAATGAGTTCACAGACTAGCATTCTTTGCAAAACAGCCACTCAAAACATAGATGGCATCAGAATGAGCATAAACCTTTTTCTCATTAATTTACCTGTGATATACTTGTTGGGGTTGGCTCTAAAACGGTCGTCCACTAAAATAAGTGCACCCCAGTCATTTCTATGACGAATACACCTATGGAGAGCAAATGGATAATGATTTTGATGAACAAAACAACACTCAGCAATTATTTACTACATTCATTTTCAGTAACCATTATTAAAAAATTTAATTCAAAACAGTCACTGTCTAAATGTAGACAGCATTCCAATTAGCACATTATCCTTTCAAATGGTCATTATTATATTTTATGTACATATTATGTAGCATAATTACAATAACTGTGATGCAATTATCAGACTTTTGGCAATATTAATATTTATTTAATCAATATTACTTACCAACTATCTGACGATAAATCTCTAATACGTACCTTCCCAACGCCTGATTTAGGGCCCGGTAGGCCTGGATCTCATACCATCTGCCTCCAGGAAGAAGGCCCCTGGATTTACAGTGCTGGTCATTGTATTTCATCTTCAATTCAACCTGTAACCCAAATGAAAATATGGATTTAAAAAAAAAATTGTGGTGCCTAGAATTGGATTTTTAACACTCAACCAAATCAGATTGGACCTCAATGATGACAAAAACTGCAAAAGTACAAACTTAGTATTGCACTTAATAGCACCTATGTTAAACAGATAATCTTTTAATGCACAATGTTTCCCTAGAAAATGAGCTAGTGTTCATTATTTTAATCTAAAAAATGTAAATAGTTAATCTATTAAAAAGAGCTTAGCTTGATAGTATTTTTAGTCCCTGACCTACTGAACTAGTATGAGAAAATGGTTTTCTTTGAAGCACTTCTTTAAATCGCTCTGGAAAAGGGCATCTGCTCAATGCTGTAAATGTAGTTCTGCAAAAATGCAATACTAAATGCCAGGTCATCTCTGAACAAATATCATGTTATAAAAAAGCAGCTAGAGAAACATTCCATCACAAATACTCCATGGTCAGTCACATTTATTCAGAGCAAATGCCTGATTAAAACAAGACCCATCTGCACTACCACAGGCTGAACAGGTGAGAGGCAGAGGTTAACACTCCCATGAAGATGACCATCACGGCCAGAAGAGCTCTCATAAACCTCTGCCCACACTCACTGCTTTGTTTGGTTTTGGGTGGAGGAGTAGGGCATGGGATGGAGTGAACGGGCCACTGAATGACATGAGCCTTGCCATAAAAATGCCACAGCGTTGTCCATCAATTTTCACCCATCACTCTGCTTTTTAGCGCTAACCTTTTAAAGCTGACAAGTGAAAAGTTCAGCTCCCGTTGGGTAGGACAGGTTGGCAAGGCTTTCTAACTGCTTGTGACAGGTACCGTGTGTTCAGAGGCACCCGCTTAGAGCCAAAAGGCCATCACCAGGACAGGTACAGCCTGTTCCCAGTAAACATCTGCACACAACATGTGCTTTGTTAGCAAACCTGAGAAAAGTAAAGTAAATACTGATATTCTGGAATCATGATTTTACGATTTTAAGATATTGAGCCATAAAATTTAAATCTTTAATGATGATAAAGATATTTTATTATTTTATTATTATAACTTTACATTATTTTTATATTTATTTTGGTCAATATTTTCATGTAAATAAATAACATATTTATAATTTTTTGCCAAAAAGCCATAGTCCCCATCCCTAATGTCCACACCTGCTGTAATTCTTCTGAGGCACTTCCATGGCTGATATGAGATATGATGCTGATCATCAGTATCAGAGCCAACACAACTGAATGAAGATCTGGTCATCAAAAGTAAAGGCCACTAGCTCAAGGCTGCCAATGTCATCTAATTCCAATCAGGGTCCATTTCAGAATCTGGGCTTTCACCTCCCTGCACTACATTAACACTCAATTCGATATGACAGGCTGCATATGTGAAAAAGCCAGTTCTAGCTGTGGGCCAAATCTCCTAAATGTGCAAGAAACCACAAGCTAGAAGGGATTTGTTAAATGTCAGAGGATAGCATTCATCAACTTTACCTGTTCATCCCTAAAAACAGACACTGACTGAGAGGCATGCTTCATTACTGACTGACTGTGCATGCACCATATGTATAAAAATAGACTGATTCGTATTGATGCATCAATGTACTTTACAAAAATCCATGTTCACATCCTGCAATGCCTTATTTCAGATGAGATGCACTGTTTTTATTTTTTTTTATTTTTTTTTATTTTTTAAAGCATCCTATCAGATCAAACCAGAATATACAGGCAACTAATTAGAGCAAACTGACAAAGAATACTAGTAACCTTCATTTTTACAGGCTAATTTGTTGAGAAGACGCAATAAAACTCATGCAACTACATGCAAGGAATCATAAAAAAAAGTACCCAAAGCAAACAGATTTATCAGCTGTTCAGATGTTACCGACATTACATATAAAAACTTTGAAAACTCACAGAGAGCTCTGCATTATAGACTTCATGACCCCTGGACACTGCACTACCTTTTTTAACTTCACAACAAGTGAATTATACTGCAATGCTGAAAAATTGTTGGAAGTCTTCAAATGTCACCTTTGCTAATGTGCCATTTCACAGACTGATGTCATGGTATTTTTCTGATAAGACACTTGTCTCCACAAAGATGTTTTGTGTTTCAAACAAATAGTTGAAACACAGAATGTGAAGGTAAATGTGGAAGCATTTCAATGCTGTGAAAAAAGAATTATCATACAAAAGAGTCTATGCATGTGTGTCAGATTAAAGTGTCATGACAGATCTGTCCAAGCTGCGTCTGCAACAGCCCACTATGAAGCCAGTGTGTGTGTCTGTAGGCTGAGGAGCCACTGCACTCTGACAGCCATTAGTGTCAATGTCCTCTGTTGCCTCTGCCCTAATGAGGTCATCTCCTAGACCCCATGAAGCCCTAAGGTCTCAGTATCAGCTCTGTATCACTCTGCTCCAAAACTGTCACCACATCATTTTCTCTGATCAGCACACTGATAGCAAGAGGACAGAAAGCCCAGAGACACCACATCATAAACATGAGGTCCAGCACAACTACATTTACTCGTTATGCTTTACATCCATATGAATGAGAAAATACAAAATACAAAAATGAAAACTCACTTCTTGCAATATTTTGATGCAGAAGGCAGCACTGTCGTGGTATGCTAGTTAGAGGTGTGCATCATGACTAAACATTAGTCCTAAACAAATGTTTCATTCAATTCAATTTTATTTGTATAGTGCTTTTAATGATAGATTTTGTTTAATTTTATGTAGAAATGTAATATTGTGTAGCAAGGTATTGATATTATGTACTGAATATTAAATTCCCAATGACTAAATGTATGAAATAAATGTATGGTGCAAGTACATGGCTACAAGTGCCATCTTCTCAAAGCTTGACGCAGTACACATTAGAGACCATTTATCAGGTCTGATTTTTACACAGATGTGGCTAATGAATATCGCCAGAAGAACAGAAACATTGCCATGATTGATTATTTAAGTAACCCTGATATGATTAAAGTGTTCTACTAAATAACTTTTATTTTTGCTCAAGAGTTAACCAAATGTGTTAGTAAGTTAGTAATTCAAAATGCACATGAGCTGCTACAGTAAGGTAAGAATTTAATAAATATACATTATTCCTTACCAAATTTGTCAAGTAATCAAGTGAGTCAAGAAACAAGGGTGAAAATAATTGTGATCTCAATTGTAAGCCAAAAAAATCATGGTTCCTATTTCATCAATAATCATACAGCCAAAATTAAAATTCACATGTTTGAACTTGGTTGTGGACTATAATTTTAGAAATGTCATGATTGTGCAGTCTGTAGCAAAGTGTTTAAGACAATGAGAGTCAAGCGTTCTGTCGTACCAGTAGTGCACTGAATGTATGTGGTGTGGATTTAAAAAATTGGTCGTTATGTGCAGTGTTGTTAAGGTACAAATTAAACTTATATGTTATTCACTTGACTGCTCTTGAGTAAACACAATCTAACAATTTTTTTCTCCACTTCTAAACCATGTGGCAGCAAAATGCCTTTAGAGAGTGACTGATGGTACATTATCTGGGGACAGGGAAAGAAGCAAAAACTGTAGAGTTCTGTCAAGCACATCATGTGGCATTTGAGAAATCAAACGCCTTCTGGTGGAAGAGCTGGCATGCACCCTATTCCCCTTTGGCCAATAAGCTTAATGTTTGTGCAGGACATTTTGAAAGCCTCAAACAACAAATGCAATTAAAACCCACCTGATATCCCCTCTACAACCTTATCCAAATGGCAAAGCAAATCAGTTTCCAGGAGAGCAGAAATGAAAAAAATCGAAGCCTTTCCCCAGAGGTAAAGCAGCCATCTTGCCAACAGTTTCTGCTAAGGTGAAGGGCTTGGAAGCATCAATCATCCACACGTGTCCCTCACGGTGACAGACACGGTAAGAAAAACTTCAATATACTCTGACAGCAAGGTAGACAGAGGGGGAAGCTTAAAGGTCAAGATGATATGTTAAGGACAGAATAGAAGCAGTACAATCACCATGGAATTATTTCATGGATCACAGAAAAGGAAAGCTACTGCTTTGTACACAGTCCTTTTTTAGGATTTTTCTGGACATTTTATAAAACACCAATGCTGTACAGGACAGTTACAATAAGGCCAAAGGACAGTTACAATAAGGCCATGGCCTTCATTTCCAGTCCTGGAGACCAGCATGGTTTTGTAATTTCCTACTTTAACCTGCTAATTAACTGGTGAACTAGAATTACTAGAAATCATCAACAGAGCTGGACATTTTTTACTGAGGCTTGACTATAAAACCTGACGGTACTAAAATTACTATAAAGCATTTCACAGGAATTGCTCATTATGGTTCACATTTTTTAATTATAAAATAAAAGAAAAAAAATACCAATGCTCAGGCATACGGAGAGTTACCTGCAGGTCTTTGATGTTGGGGAAGGGAATGCCAATAGTGACCACTGCTCTGGCATTGTCATCAGTAAAATCCAGTCCCTCACTCACTTTTCCTCTGCAAACTGCAATCAGAAGTGCCCCATCTAAAGTAAAGACAAAAAACAAATTAATATCACAGTCATCAAACAAATGCGTGCACAAGAGAGATTTTACAAAAATATCAAAATAGATCACTCTGACCCCAGAATAGGAGATGAACATTGTTTACTCCCACCTCGGGCTCCACTTTGTTTGATGGCCTTGTAGTAGGTTTGTAGCAGCTCATCAAAGTCACTCTTGGCTCCTCCACGTGGCTCTGCAATCACTGCTTTCCTCTCCTCCAGCTTCTCCCACAAGCCTGTGTTCATCCAGCGATCCCTCAGCTTATCCAGCATCTATTCAGACACACAGAATTACCACCTGCTCCCTCACTATGTACAGGTTCCAGTGTATGAGTGTTCATAAAGTGTAAGGAATAGAACATTTAACCATAATGTTATGACATGCATCTATTAACTCTATTTATGCACTTTGGTTGAGTTACCTGCACTTAGGAGCACTTTCAGACCTGAGTCAGGAATGAGTAGTCGTGATTCAATGCCAAAATTGTGCACAATATTCAGACCTCAAACACAACTACGTACTTCAGTTCTATTAAGAAGTTGCGCGAGAGTTGCACACAGGAGATGGAGTATGAGTTAAGTGCAATTCTGACTTTTTTCCTTTTGCGATATCAGCTTGAGTGAGGAGCAGTATTAAGTACAATGCCACTGTCTGATGGCTTAATGTAAGCCCAAAATGCCACATTGAGATTTATGTTTTGGGTTGTAAATATATACAAAAAAAAAAAAAAAAAAAACAAAACTATGGAATGCCATCTGCTGCCAATATTGAATAAATAAAAATGCCACTGTTAATTAATTAATCTTACTGTTGCACAGAGAACATCCTAGGAGACAGCATCTTAATCTGAGACATTACTTATCTTGAGGCCCTAATTTTTTACTGATAAAATTATCAACACCAACGTGAGCTGTAAGCATAGCAGATGAGTGCTTGGTCAGGTTCTCTTTCAAACTGTGGGTGTTTTTTTCCTGTGTTTTTTACAGGAGAATGCCTTGAATTAACTAAATCTTTTGCCATTTTTAAATTGATTTTCCAACAAAAATAGTTAATTAAAAGCATGATTAAATAGTTTACATCCTGTGCACAAGTGCATGATATAAAAAAGACAATAATACAATATAATAATAATGCTGCTGAATAATAATGGATAGAAGCCATATTGTTAAATTTAACCAAATTTTCAGTGATTGAGATTATTACAACTACGACTCTTCATGCAGAAATATACTGGCAATATACTTGACTCCTATTAGATGTTTAATTCAATGCTTGCCATATATCATATTAGCATTTTTTTATTTTTAATTTTTGTGCTTTTATATTACATTGAAAATCAACATAAGCAGCTGCATAAACGTGCGTCTCTGCCACGTAAAAATTGATGTAACTTTTGAACTCAGGTCGCTGGCTTAAATTGCCTACTCTGAATACTGCACTTTTATGATAGCAGATAATAGGTTAGATCCATGACTAAGGCTGAAGGATAAAGAGACACAATCCTAACTTCAGTCAGAACCAAATTCAGGTGCAAGTCGTGGCTAAACATCAAACCTAATTTTTCAACCATAGCATAAAACTTTGTAGTTGTACATCTTGTGGTTTTATGTACAAAAAGTGTTTAATGCCTGTACTGCAAGCTCTCACAGAAAAAAAATATATCACCTGTCTACCTCATACACCTCAGAGCAGAAAGTCTGTACTCTTCTCACAACAAAAATCACCAGGAATGCCCTATGTGGTAGTGCAAAATGTCAGTGACTCTCTAGGGTGTAACACTGATCTAAAAGTTCTTTTTCTCACCAAGCATGCCATGTGTTTACGCTATCCACATTTTCCTTTTGGGTAAGCATGCGTTCCCAATCAAAGAGAATCTTCACTGACTTGGAAATGTGTTAGTAGGGTCAAGTAGAAGTTCTTTTGTAGTCAGTAGAATAAATAAAACTTAATAAAACACAACAGAAGTGTGTGAACACCTATTGTTACCACCCATGCTATGTACCATATGCATGAGAAAAAAGCAGCTGTAAAAGCAGCTGTAAGCTGTAATTTTATATATTATATATATATATATATATATATATATATATATATATATACACACATATACACACATATACACATATATACACATATATACATATATACACACACATATATGTATAAAAACAGACCCACAATCGCAACAGCATGAAAAGTTGGTTGTTTGTGTTCTGTTATTTTGTGTCTATGTATAAAAGAAACTTATTACATATGACTCATTCTTCTGATGGATCAGGTCACTGTAATAAGCACCCTGAATTTACTTTGAGGGACAATGTTATTAATTTCTTCCCAGGCCAAAGTGTAAACTGATAACCCCAGTGTAACCTGATATGAAAATCCTGGACCTTAAAAGACAGGGACATGTGCAAGCACAAAGACTCTCGTGTAAGCTCATTGTTTATATTCCCAGAGCTGTAATTTGTTAGGCCTTATAAAAACGGGTGAAATACAATACAGTGCCAGTCCAGGAGCCTTTTGGCTTGCACGGTAATGGTCCTAATGCTTTTATCTCTCAGACACTGTAAGTAAACATCGCCCTGTGTCTGCCTCCATGCTGCCATTTAATTACGTACACATTTTTCCATAGCCCTCATCTTAATACAGTGGAGGCCAGTTCAAAAGCAGCCCGTGAAAGTGGAATCCATGCGTGCTATAGGACTGAATATCAGGAATACAACAGACATCCATGTGTGCTTCATTAGTAAAGCTAAAAAGCTAGGCTTTCTTCTCCGAGTTCCAGTTCTATGGTTTGTTCTCGTGCTCTTGTAATTAGTGTTAAAACCAATACAAACAGTGCAATACTCTTTAAAAATTGCATTGCAGAAAATAAGAAAATGGACAAACATGAAAAGCCAATTTTCCCAAACAAAGTGGCCTACTACAGGTGGGAGGAGTAGAACACTGAGATAAGGGCATGGTGGAGATAGCAGTGGTTGTACTGCGATAAGTGCATGGCCGTAATGACAAATTCAGAGACATTATCTGACAAGAGCATCACCCCCCTCCACCCCCCACCACATGACAGAGACAGAATTAAAAAAAAATATTTTACAAAAAAGTTAATTGTCAGTAATTACTTTGTTTTAACAAAACTTTGAAATTTCACACAAAGTAATTTTCTAATTACTGATAAATTGATATTGGGTGAATATCCACTTTGAGAAATGATCAAGCTTCAGTAAAAAGTGCAAATAAAAAACTTCAATTAAAAAAATTTATTAACATTTTTTATATAAATTTATACACAGACAGGTAACAAATATAAGGAAAAACTGGTTGCTCTGTTATGCCATGAGACAATCTGCAGGCATATAAAGCTATTCTGACTGATCACCTTTATGATGAAACATTTTTATCCTGAAAGGAGTGATCTTTTGCAGGATGTCAGTGCCCCCATCCACAGAACACAGGGGCTCACTGAATGGTTTGATGAGTATGAATAAGATGTAAATCATATGCCATGGCCTTTGCAGTAACCAGATCTCAAACCAACTGAAAATATATGGGAGAATTTGGAGATATCCACTACCATCATCAAAACACCAGCTGAGGGAATATCTTAAGAAGAATGGTGTTCATTCCTCCAGAGACTTGTATAATCTATGCCAAGGCGCAATGAATAAAGTTGTTCTATATAGCCTTCGCTTGAGCCCATCCTTAAAAGCCCAGGATCATGGCTTTCATCGTATGTAGAGGATGTTAGTACATGTTAGAGTTCAGCATCTTTGAAGCCTTTGAAAACAAAGTGAAAACAAAAGTGGGGTGATGACTGTTTTGAAAAGCACAACAACGAATGAATAATTTATAGATATTTTTGGGAAAAATCTATGCATCACTCACATACACATAGCTTGCACAATACGGTACACTGAACAGCGTGACCCTGCTCTCCAAGGGCATGTGATAATGTAGTGGCACTTGTAGGTACTGAATTGTGGTGTACTAACTCCCCCAACACCCCTGTAAACACATCTCTTTATCTCTTTCCCTTCATCTTAACCACCACTCTGATGTTTGGAAGCAGGCTGCCCTTTTTTTGCCGACACCCATTAAATAATGGAAGCTGCTTGGTCGATGGGCATCATTAATGAAACATGCATACCCTGGTGGTGGCAGGCGTAGACATGTAGCAGATGTGAATAATTCAGTCATCAAATATGACAGCGACAATTACGCCATGGCTGGAGACAAGTGGCGCCTGTGCCACCTGCTGGCGAGCAGCTCTGCTCCTCTGAGCTGACGCAGAGCAGGCCATTAGCACAAGGCCAACAGTCCCAGAGCTAAGAGCAGCAGATAAAGTGCAAGATCGGCTGGAGGATGGATCCGGTTTTATCTAGTCAAGAGTATGCCTCCCTAATGCAGAGCTTTGAGAAAGGAAGTTATACACTTCAATTGGCATGATGGCTGTGGGCAAAATATTTACTCTGAAATCCATGTGAAACCGAGTGACTCATGATAGGCTCGGAAGTGGACCGCGTCGGTCAAACCTTCCTCCTCTTGCTGCTGAGAAAGCATTAGGAGATTCTTGTGGACCTGATTTGGTAAACAGTCATGAGTGGAGAGAGTCAGCACTGTTAGCTGCTAATGGAGCTCAGTGTCAGAGTTTACAGCTCATTTACAGCTCAAGTGGGCAGCAGCTACAGAAGCAAAGTCTGGCTTATTTCACTGTGATGAGGCCAATTGTCTTGTCAGTCTTTCAGTTAATAAATACACATTAGAAATGGAGATGGAAATAATACCAAAGTCTGTATATTTAAAGCAAATGCTTTGATGACCTGCAATAACAACTGTTTGAGTCCTAGATAAATTCTCATAATATTTTTGTATTCCAAAGCAAAAAAAGTTCACATAGATCACAGGATCTGCTTTTGAATGCTTAATGATAATTAAACAGGCATTTCCTAAACTTTTTTTTTTTTTTTTTTTCGCAAAACAAGTCTTGTTGCTTTACAGTCAATAATAATTATTTTTGTAATTTTGCCTCTGTACACCGCCACAATGAATTTGAAATGAAGCAATCAAGATGTGATTGTGTGAAAGTGTAGACTTTCAGCTTCAATTCAAGGGGTTTAACAAAAAATATTGATTAACCATTTAGGAATTATACCCATTTTTTATAGAGTCCCTCCATTTTCACAAAAAGTAATCGGACAACTGATTGATAAGGAGTTTCATGGCTAGTCGTGGCCTGTTTCCGCATTATTTCGTGAGAAATTAAAGAGATAAAAGATCTGGAGTTGATTCCAAGTGTTGAATTTGCACTTGGTAGCTGTTCATGGGAACTCTCAATATGCGATCTAAAGCGGTGTCGATCCAAGTGAAGGAGACACCTTCATGAGGCTGAAAAAAAAAAAATAAAACATACCTATCAGAGAGAAAGTAGAAACTTTAGGAGTGGCCAAATCAACAATTTGGTACATTCTTAAAAAGAAGGAATGCACTGGCAAGCTCAGCAACACCAAAAAGCCTGGAAGGCCACTGAAGACAACTGAAGTGGATGATCACAGAATTCTTTCCTTGTTGAAGAAACACCCCTGCACAACATCTAGCCAAGTCAAGAACACTCTGGAGGAGGTAGGCGTATCATTGTCAAAGTCTCTAATCAAGATACACCTTCATGAATGTAAATATAGACGGTTTACCTCAAGATGCAAACCACAGGTAACACTTAAGAACAGAAAGGCCAGATTAGACTTTGCTTAAAAAAATAAAAAACTTTTAAAAAAGCCTGACCAGTTCTGATGTAAGATTAACCAGAATGATGGGAAGAGAAGAGTATTCAGAAGGAAAGGAAGGGCTCATGATCCAAAGCATACCACATCATCTGTCAAACGTGTGGAGGCAGTGTTATGGCATGGGCATGTATGGCTGGCAATGGAACTGGGTCACTAGTGTTTACTGATGATGTGACCGCTGATAGAAGTAGCAGAATGAATTCTGAAGAGTACAGAGCTATACTTTCGGTGCAGATTCAGTCAAATGCTGCAGACGGATAATGATCCAAAACGTACCGTGAAAGCAACCCAAGAGCTTCTTAAGGCAAAGAAATTAAATGTTCTTCAATGTCCGATGGCCTCAACCCAACTGAGCATGCTTTTCACTTAATGAAGGCAAAACCGAAGGCAGAAAGACCCACAAACAAGCAGCAACTGAAGGTAGCTGCAGTAAATGCCTGGTAATGCAACTCAAGGGAGGAAACTCAGCATTTGGTGATGACTTCATGGGTTCCAGACATCAGGCAGTCATTGACTGCAAAGGATTTGCATCCAAGTATCAAAAGTAATCTAACAAATAATTGTCCAATTACTTCTGAGCCTGTGAAAATGGAGGGTATCTGAAAAAATGGCTGTAATTCCTAAATGGTTAATGCAATATTTTTGTTAAACCCATTGAATTAAAGCTGAAAGTCTACACTTCAATCACATCTTGATTGCTTCATTTCAAATCCATTGTGGTGGTGTACAGAGGCAAAATTATGAAAATCGTGTCACTGCCCAAATACTTATGGACCTTACTTATGTAGAAAAATGGTCTGAATAAACGTTTATCATTTGGTATACGTCAAACATCATGCCCTAAAATTGTTAACTATTTTAATGTAATATATTTGAACAGATATAACAACCACAAACTATATTGTGTGTTATATGAAGTGAATAGAAATCCATACTGGCTTTAGTTGACAATGTGTTAGAGGCGCTTCAATAAAACATTTATTTAAACTAGAATAAAAAAAATATCAGGAACAAGAAACCTTTCATTTAAATGGATAGTGAAAATGGTGAAAAATGGATAAGAGTGTAAAATATTAAAGTTATAAAATTACAATACTGTCTTCTGCTACATTTTTTTTTTTTAAGAAAACTTCTGTGGTTTACTGCTCTATCTGTGGCCATCTAAAATGATTAGAGCTGTACTGATCTAATATTGAGCCATCACCATCACTGATGATTTTACACACTTTCCAATTCAATCCACTGATGCATTCTTACATAGCACATAACTTGCCAATAAAAGCTTGCAGACTGCTTGCTCAATTACTAAGAGGATGCCATTATTTGATCAGCATTGGGCATAAGCTAATACTCAGAGCTCTAGTGTAGGTACTGTATTAAAATTGAAAAAAAATGGGATTAGTACGTCCTTAAAAATGATTGCCTAATTAATAGTTAAATCTACTAAATGCCATTAAAATTTTCTGCGATATTGTCTATCTCAGAAAAAGTAACTGATATACAAAAAACACTGAACCTTGTTTGGATGTGCATGATCTAAGAGTCTAAGTGTCCTGGATGCTATGTAAGTATGTACTTATGCCTAAATTTGCCTGAGAGACATTGGGCAGCATGTGAAGGGACCTGAAGGTCTCACAGGCTCTTAGCTCATTCACCCTGCAGTGCACTTTGACTTTGATAGGACAAAAGCTAAACGGATACAGCCTCCCGACACTCACTCCCCACCGGCACCAGGCGCCAGCACAGACGCATCTTCACACAGACAGCATGGCGACATCACCCCTAATGGCCCTTATCTTAATCTGCTTTAAAAGCATCTTGCGTTTCTCTGAAATCTTTTCACCTCTGCAAACCAACATTTAATAACTGCCTCCCCCCTCAGTTGTTTCCAGTTTATTTCTCCTGTGGTCGAGCCAGACGATGAGGTGTACTGTGGTTTAATGGGGTCAAATCTACTACAAACCACAGCTCTAGCAGCAATGTGAAGGGTATGTGTTAATATCTGAATTGGTGAACCAGTATACAGTCTTACACATACATGCAAATAAAAAACACACACACATACATACACACACAGGATGTTGCATCTCACAAAGTAAGTAGAAACCAAGTAGGAAGGCATCTGGAAACAGAAGGTAGTCTAGGCTATTTCTCAGATGGGATTTTGAGGCTCCAGAATATCCATAGACTCAAAGGCTCAAAAGAATTCCCAGGCTGCTCAGTTTTCTGATTAAATATTAATTCACATGGAGAAGCAATGTATAATCATTGAAAACCATAATATACAACTAAACCATATCCAAACTTAAAATAATAAACACATACTTTAGCTATAACAAATAATGCATGTCTACATATGGATACATTTCAGAAGGTCACCTATTTCTTTTAGAGGAGTCATTGTGACAAGCAGTTTGAATGAAAATCAATTATTCATGGTAAAGGCATAACAAACAAAGGAGAACAAAGTATTTATCAATGGAAGCCTATAAGTGAGATCGTTAGCTGAAAGTTGATACAGGCAGGAAAAATGCTGGTCTGTGCACTGTGGTTTGTGTAGTATCCATTATACACTAGAGGTGCCTATTAGTGGCTAAGTGGCAAACAAAGCCTCCCTGACATCTACTACTGAATTTTAAAACGAGTGCTTCAGGTGTCACTTTATGGCTGTTCAAGGGACATGTCAAGTACCGAGTGCAGCCAGTATGTGAATAAAAGGGGAAAAAAAAAAATATAAATAAATAAATAAAAAACAGTCAAGGCTTAAACTGTGGTCTCTAACACCTCCCAGTGGTGAGCGAACACATCTACAGATACAACACTCATCATTTAAAATGTTTCAGGATCTAATTCATGAGAAACCCTGAATAGAGCATAGAGTCTCTAACTTTACCTTGTAGGATGGCAGGAAGCAGAGCACTCCTCGGCTCACAGTCTGGCACACTTTCAGCAGCAGTGCGCCCACCTCATCCTGGAAGGTGAAGGTCTCGGCGTGCTGGAATGTGGCGCACAGCCTACGGCCCTGAGGACCTGCTCCAATGGTGCCAACCCATACCTGCAACATTTCATGCTATAGTTCAAAAACTCACAACCATTTATAATGAGCATTTTATGTTTCAAGGCAAACACACAGCTAATCTAGTTTGTTATGGAGCAGATGAAACAAAGCCAAAGGTGTCGAAATACTAAACGCACCAAATCAACAGGCCTTCCCTTCACTCATGAGACTTTCAGTAGTGCCTTTTTGACTATATTGGAATTTGTTCCAGTTGGTATTTGTCAATCATCCTTAATTGGGATTTTCCCTGTTTTTTCCTGGAACTTACACTCATGCAGTTATTATGCAATCATGTTTTTCCACTTATTCCTACTCAGTGATTTCCTTTTATCACACTTATCACAGGCTTGTTGTGAAATGTAAATCTGAATTTGTGTAGCAAGTAATGCTCTTCTTCAGTCATCGTTTCAGTAGATTCTATACTTCCCTCCTCTTACTAAAGTAGTTATTTGAATGGCCACTTTCACCTCTACTTCAGTCATTGTTAAGGTGACAGTATTTCCACTTGAGTACAGTTTTTGGCTACATTACTTACCACGTTGTACTAACCTGAGACTTGCTGATAACATGGCTGGCCTCCAGCTGGATGGAGAATTTGAGGCCCAGCTCAGAAGAGAAGGACCCCATGGGTGAGAGGGTACCAGAAGTGAGCACTATACTGTGTACTGCTGTGCTTAGATCAGAAAATGCCTGCCAGCACACACATACACTTCTATCATGAACTGCATATACACAAGCAACTAATGATACAAACACTGATTATTTTGCCTCTTTTTCCTGCACTGAGATGTAGAAGAAAATGAAAATAAAACAAGCTGGATTTTGAAAAAAAAAAAGCTTTAGTCATGTTGCTGCTAAGGCCAGGCACTCACCACAGCAGGGTTAAGGCACCAGAAGCTGAGTGTGTGCACAAGGGTTTTAGTGCGAACATTCTGGCGGCGGCGGCGTGGCCGGGCAAGAAAGCCCTGGGCATCGGGCACATCCTCCTGGGTAGTCCAAACATAACTCTGCTGCAAAGCCACACGGTAGTCATCCGCAAACCTACACACACACACACACACACACACACACACACACACACACACACACACAAGAATTTGGCACACAGCAGAGCTGGCATTAGCTTTGGCATCAATAGACTGCCTTGGTGGTAACAAGAAAACAGATAATGTAGGAACATAAAGTTATGCTAAGAATGTGTTCACAATTCACTTTCTAAAACAGGATTTGGCACAAATAGCTGCCAATGGCTATTAGGATTCTGGTTCTAGCTCATGTTCCACAAACTTGAGGGACAGCTGGAACGATCACAGTGATAACCGTAAAAGCACATTAAAAGGTCACAAAGCCTTTACCAAGTTAAACGTGGAAGAAGCTAGTGCTAGATTAACAATGCCCCTCTGTCTGATTAGTTGTTTATTCAACTAAAAGAATTACTGACATTGTATTTTTAAATTTCATCAGTGATAATGACAAGTAAAAATGAAATTATTTGAAATGAACATGATTTGAGTTTCAAAATTAAAATGACTAATTAAACAAACTGAACAATATGACAAATGAAATGAAATATTATTATAAGAATGTTACCAATGAAATAAAAAATAGGAAGTCAGCATACTATAATGAAAGAATTACAAAATATGTCTGCTTTTAAAAATGCTGAAAAAAT
Source organism: Pangasianodon hypophthalmus (assembly GCF_027358585.1). NCBI lineage: Eukaryota > Metazoa > Chordata > Actinopteri > Siluriformes > Pangasiidae > Pangasianodon > Pangasianodon hypophthalmus. The sequence continues at coordinate 12,328,994 of NC_069723.1, read as the reverse complement.
GCTTGTACTGGTCAATTCTTGAAAAGTTGAACTTGCAATGCAAAGTTTGAGAAAGATAACTGAAAGATAACAGTTAAGAAAACTGCACATTGTTGTTTTCGGTGAAGAGAACCTTAACGGATTTTGTTTTTTTATTATTCATCACTTGTTTGTGTATACTGCTTCACATGTTCATATTAAAAACCACCCAGTGACAAACAGTGCTGTAAGTGCCAATACTTTATTTTGGTACCAATCATGAGCAGGTACCAAAAACCATATGACTAGAAACTTTGGTGGGCAATTTTTTTGGCTGTAAAAAAAAAAAAAAATATGTATCCGGCTGAAATATTTGCATATGATTTGGAGACAAAGTTTATCAAAACTTTGCTCAGTTTATGTAAGGGATAATGACCTGCAGTTTTGTCGAAACAGGAATCCCAACACCATAAAAAGGCTCTTCAGCACAGTCTGAGTGCTGGAGCTGATGGTGGGAACCTGTACCGTGTCCTCTCTCCCATTCACCAGCCCAACCCGCTCTTCCTTCTCCAGCACTGCCTCAAAGTGCTTCTGCTCAGAAGCAAACACAAACATACACAAACATAAGTATTTTTTCCGCATGGGGGAAATGTGAGAAAACCATTAATATTAGCATGTTGAAGGTAGACTGTAAGCACCATTCTGTGGAATGGGATACCTGAAGCACGGGAAATGTGTCAGCTGTTATGCCAAGACCATGGAAGATGTCCAGAACTTCCTTCCCAGTCCACACCTTATAGGCAGTCTCATAATCCCTGTCTTGCAAAGTACTGGAGCTTTCTTGTATCCAGCTACACACACATATATCCACACGGCATTTGTCAGATGAATTTGACACCAGTTGAGGTTTCACAGCCTTGTCAAATCAAATGCCTAAGGTCTAATCAAAGACATAATGGATATAAGCACTATATGGAGATCTTAAGTGATTGAAGAATGATGTCCTAATTTGTCCTGCAATTAACATCCTGTCTCATGAGATGATACACAAGAATTTGTCAATAGAAAACAAGTTGTCTCTGCTCACTAATCGATAAAAGAATGGTAACTTAATTTCTACATGATGCAATCTGCCCCATGTACCTTTTTAAATATTTTTGTCCACTATCATAGGCTCCATTTACCCCTTCTTATCAAGTTACATCCTATGCAAACCATTAGCCATAAGGGAGTTAGCAAAGAGATCATATTTAGATCGTTGTACAGCCTGGGAGAGGAAACAAGGACAGTATACTTGAGCAGGCTGCAGCAAAAGGCCAGAAGAGACTCATGGTGACTCCGGCGGATGTTATATGTCACCATAGCATCAAGATCCTCACGGGCCTCCCGCAGCTGAGCCTGGTTTAGGGTGAAGCTGGCAGACTCGCGGGCACAATCCTCAATGTTATGAGCCTCATCCAGCACAACAATCTGCCCCCTTAGATTGATGTCCATCTGTGGAGAGGATGGGAGCAATCATCTTCAGCAAAGATTAAAAAGAATAATAAACTCAGAATAAACAGGATTTACTCATGCAATATGGCATGTGATTTATCTGTTAAACATCACCTTTGCAAGAAAAACTGTATTGACTTATTTATCAATAAGAACTACATGTGTTGCACTCTCCAAAATATATTTATGAATTCTTGAAAACTATTATATCCTAAGGTTATATATTAATATTAATACAAATATTAAAGCACAGGTGACATGCATACAGTAGTATCAAATTAAAGTATTATGGTTATTTAATATAGGTTCCTTCAAATTACAACAGGTTCTTAAATATTTTTTAGGAACAAACATTTTTTTTTTTAAATAAATGAGCCCCCTGTTCTGACTGGGAAAGAAACTCACACTCTCCCGGATAAGGGGGTCCAGCAAGTAGTTGTACGGGCAAAAAACAATCTTAGCATCCTGCATGAGCTCCCGGGCTGCATAGTAGGCACAGGAGCGTAGCTTACTGCCCAGACTGACCAGCTCTTCTATGTCCCAGGCCTGGTGCAGCCCATGCACCCACTGCAAAGTTCTCTGCTCCCGCATCTTATGCACATTGTGGTAGAATCGGCATAACTGCCCCTGTAAAACAGACAAAAAACTTCAAATGAATGAATACTTGGGAACCCACATTCACTGCTAAACTTCAATAAAATAGGCCTCAGTAAAATAAAATGGCAGGTCACTATTCATCCCTAACATTAGACAGTGTATCCTCATTAGGCCCTTAACAAGTGAGCCATTATGCAATTCATCGTTTTCACTTATAACAATGACAGCACTGTCACTGCTAAAAGACATGTATCTGTTTCATAATTAGAGCAGGTGTCTTTCTGCTGGACCATTAAAGGGGGCATCTGTTCATTGTCCTGGGACTCACTGGAGCCTGCTGAAATGAGAGGCTGACAGCAATTTCAACTGTATTATAGTCAGGGAGATTATCCCACAGAGGTAGCATGGGATTAACACTGCCTGGGCAGGGCCATTTCACTGCAACTGTCATTTACCTCTGATGATAACTGAGATGTGTGACCTCACAGCAAATGCCTCAGAGGAGAATAAAAGAAAGGAGTGGGGTTGCAGGCCTGACTGGAAATGACACAGCAGACAGTGCTAGTGGCCTATACACTCCTAAGCAGAGTCATCACCCATGTCATGGACCTTGCACGTGCATGGGCGGAACAAGGTCGGAAGCTGAGAAATGGGTGCTCATTACCCAAGCTGCCTGGCGGCGAGGAGAATAATAAAAAGTCTCTTGTTAAAACAGTCCATATCTGAAGCCTTTGACAAGTGTGCATTGACAAAAAGCTCTGTATGAGTGATTAGGGGCATTATCACCCACAACTGGTCCCCACAGCTCCAGTGACAAGGATTTCACTCATAGATCCTTAAAGAGTAGGTTTATGTTACAGTGGCCATAATCCGAAGGCTACTAATCATCTTCCCATTACAACGTCAAAGTGAAAAGCTTCACCAAACTAGTGAGCACTGACTATCCAGCCTTAAGGCCATGGCAAGAAGCAGGGAGCAATTGCTTCCTTTGCAAAGCAGAAATGAGGTCAGATTGAGTTCAGAAAATTCAATTTGGGGGTATAATGGTATAATAATTCATTACAGGGTGAGTCTGACCTTGGATACTGAGCAAACTCGAGGTCCTAACCTGTACTTAAGGGATACATGAGAATAGTATTGAAACGGTGTCTCAGTAAGGTTTTGAGCCACCACAAGCGGCCAGAACAGCTTCAGTGAGCCTTGGCATAGATTTTATAAGTCTCTGTTACTATAATGAAATGATGAACACCATTTTTCAAAAATATATTTCTGCAGTAAGTGTTTTGATTATATTGAAGGAGAGCACTGTCTAACACAGCTTCAAAATCTCCAATAGGTGTTAAACTGGGTTGAGATCTAGTGACTGTGAAAGCCATAACATATGATTTACATCATTTTTATACTCATCAAACTAATCAGTCAGCCCTCATGCCCTGTGAATGGGGACATTGTTGTCCTCAAAGAGACCACTACCATGAGGATAAAAATGTTTCATCATAGGATAAAGGTGAACAGCCAGAATAACTTTATTGATTTGCAGTGACTCTTCCCTCTAAGGGGACAAGTGGACCTGAACAATGCCAGCAAAAAGCTACCTACAGCATGACAGAGCTGGGTTTTCTTTGCCACATGTCTTTATTAAAAATTTATAATAAACTAATGCACATGCATATCATCACATCTAGAAAGATGAGCACAACTCCTTACTGGCTGCCGATTCTATTTTTGCTATTGCTATCTTTTAGCTTAGAATATCTACTTTATAATAACAGAATTCATAGTTCAGACTTAACAAGAGCGTGTGAACTCAA